>NC_034438.1:17757933-17925014 GCF_002078875.1 Numida meleagris
GGGCGGTACTGCCGTGAGGGGCGCGAGGCCGCCCCGCTCCCTCCCCCGCCGCGGGGCCCCAGGGAAGGGGAGACCGCTTCCAGGGGAAGCGGGAACGGCCGCCCCGGCCCCGCAGCAGGGCCGGCAGAGCCCCTCCCGCCTCCTGTCCGCCACAAAGGGCCTCGCGGAGCTGGGCTGTTCCGATCCGGGCTGAGCCGGAGCCGGGACCGGGAATCCCCCGCCGCTCCCTCGGGACCGCGCGAGTCCCCCGCCCGGGGCAGTGCCCCACTTCAGGTGTCACCCGCAGCTCGGTTCGTCCCCAATAAAATGAGGAATACCCCTTCCTTCTGGGTTGGCGTCCGCTTCTCAGAGCGGAGGAGATGCCCGCACCTCGCAGAACGGCAGCGAAGCGTTTGCGCTGCTACGTGCTCCGGTAGATGAATGCCCGCAGCCTCTGCGGGGTGCGGGTGCCGCACTCAGCCCTCCGAGTTCGGGTTCCGCTGCTGATCGCGCGCGCGGTTGTTTGGAGGTTGAGGTGTGTCTGTCTGTACAGCGCCGATTCTGATTCCAGAATGGATAAGTCATGACTCTGGTTCTTCTTTCTGTAGGCAGTTTGCGTTACGGAGAGCCCCAGGTGTCGGAGTCTTTTGCCTCAGCTGTTGGCGTTGGGGAGGAAGAGCGGTGGGAGCCGATCTGCCGCAGCCGCTTCCTTTCAAAGCGGAGAAACGCCGGGCGCTGCTGGGGATTGTTTGTCCGAGTGTTTCCTCCTGAACAGGCTTCAGAAACAGTCAGCGGACGGCGCAGAAACGACTGGGAATTCTAAGTCTGAGCTTTCTCTTTCTGGAAGTGCAGAGGATCTCACCCTCGGACACTTGTGTGGATGGCATGGATATACGGCTGAGTTTATCAAGTTTGGAATGCTTTTGCTGTCCAAATAAAGTGCTTTTAGGTTTTCAGGCACTTTTTTTCTTCTGAGCACTGCTCTGTCTGTGTCGCAGACATAACCAGAGTTGTAGGCTCTCTCCAGATCAGATGCTGCCGGAGTCTCTGGATAGACATTACTGAAAAGTTTCATGGCAGATATTCTTACCCCTATGTTATTTTTTAGATTTTCTCACATAGCCTTTTGTCTTTTGCAGTGCTACCCATTTTCTAAATGAAGAGTCTAACAGAAATCTGTTTATCCTTTTTTCTTTTTTGTTTTATTTAATATTTTTCAAAAATGTTGCCGATAAGCAATATGGCGGTATCTAGATAGCTGTTGTTTACAATTGCTTCTGTTACCTGGAATGAAGATGTGTTCTTCAGTTCAGATGTGAAATTTGGATTTTCAGCTTCACAATTTGTGACATAAAAAGTGTATTTATTTCATTTGGAGCTGATGGTTCTTATAGCAATACATTCATGGAATAGATGAGAGAAAAAGCTTTCAGAAAAAAAACAAACTTTTTAAGTGAGAGACTCGGTAGATTTTGAAATCTACGTATTTCAGCAAGAAGGATGGATAGCTGATTCCTGTGAGGTTAAATCTATGTCAGGCAGCTACGAATGTAGTATCAACAAGAACTTGGGATATTATCTCAAGGAAAACAAACTGGAAAAATATAAATCACGTGGAGTTAACACCTTGTGCGGTCCTCTTGGATTAGGCAAGTATTGTGTTCATAAATCAATTTACATTTGAACAAATGCTTTACCAGTAGAATGTTTAAATCAGTGACATTGACGTTCTGGAGGATATAGTTGTGTGTTTTTTTTTTAATGTTGAAACGAGCTAGCAGAATCTAGTTTTTATTTGTTTTTTTTGATAATTACTGGAATGTCTTTAAGAATTTGCAGAATACATGCCCTACTACTACAAGAGCAGTTTGTAAGTAGGAGTGTGATTTTTTTTTTTTCTGTGAGATTAAATAATACGTACTTCTAGACAGAATCTGGAGGTAACTTAACCCCTCCTAAACTTGAAAATGAGCTACTGTACTTCCTGAATAAATCTGCTGGGTAGCTTGTCTTCCAGTTTTCTTTAGACATGTTTGCAGCATGAAGGTAATGATAATGTGGCTTTGGTTTTTTGATGGCTTTCCGCTATTCTTTGTTATGTATGGAAGCCAATTGTTTATTACCAGAAGGTAATTTACTACCTATGTAATCTGGTATTTTAATGTATTGTTATGTTAAGGTTGTGTTTAAAGTAATTTCCTATTCTGCAGTGGGAATGAGTCTGACTTGAAACTGTACCATAACGAAAAAAGTAAAGTCACTTTGGGAGTGGTTCAAAACCAAAATATATTGGTTAGACAACAAATTTTACTATTACTGTTAGATTTTCTGCTGCCTTCTCTGCCTGTAGTAGTTAAATGTTTCTCAATGTAGATGCAGTTTAAATGTGGAAATTAATATATATTTATAATATTTTCTTTGCAGGCTTGTGTTCGGCTGAATTGATACTACTTAAAAGAAAATTAAGATGGACAGAACAACTTAATTCAAAAGTTAGTGGTAATTTTACTAAATAAAACTCCTCTTTCCTTCCCTGATTGATCATAAAGCTTGAAATAATTAAAGCATTATCAGACTATAAACTCAGTGTCTGGTAAGGGTGGCATTTATTGTAGTCGTGACCTTTTCAAAAATTTGTCAGAGCTTCTGCAGTACTGAAGTATTACTAATACTGAGCTCATTTAAAAAAAAAAATTAGTCTCTGTTAGGGCATTGCAAACATGTTTGAGGAGATGACATATGATAGCCTGATAGAGAAGTAATTTTAAGCTTGGGTAACTGTGTCTAAAGATAGCCAGATTTCTTTTTTTCCTATGGCTGTTTATTTTGACCACGAATGAAAGACTTGCCTCTAAACAGTTTTCTCAGTATCACTTAAGTAGTTCTGTTTCCGGGGGGATGTCCTCTGGGTATCCAGAAGTTGATTGAGCTTCAGCATTTTGCATTCTTTTTTGAATGGTCTTGCTGTTCTGATATTTTAACTTGTATTTCAGTTTTGCTGTTTTGAAAATACATAAACTGTGGTTGATGAATAGGAATCTGTTTCAGTAATCTCTTGTGGCTGTGGCCTGGGGCTTTTCTGCATTGAGTCTTTTAGTGTGGCTGTCGATTGAGTGAATGAATTGAGCCACATGTAAAGGAACCAAACCAACAGAGAAGGATTTTCTTCATTCTTCTAGTTGAAGTGGCCTGTGTTTTGCCTGAAACTATTTGGTGAATGGAAAGAATTCAGGCTTAAGTGGCCATTTTATTATGTTTTGTCTACTATATGCCCACAGGCATAGTGATGCAAGTACCAATCCTTAAGTAGTACAAAAAGTGATTCCTGCTTTATTTTTCAAGCTATTAATTTTCAGTGCTGTGATAAACTTTTACCTCTTAATGGGAAGGGGGGTCTCACTGAAATTAAGGAGCTGCATCTCCCCACATAGTATTTGGAATCACATCTTTGTCTAGTCTCTCTCTTCTAGATGTTTTGGAGATTTAGCTTTTTGGCTTTATTAAATTATCTCTCCACAACTTTCTGGCTGCTGGTACAGCTGTTTTCTTTTTCACAGTGTTAACACTTGGAAAGTGTGGTTGGTCTGATTTGATTGTGTCAAATCACAAAACCATGACAGATTGCATATGTATTTGACATAAATTCATATGTGCTTTATGACTGTGCCCTTGTACCCCGAACTAAGCTCGTACGAGGGCTGCATAGAAAGCAGTTCCTCCCTCATGATGGCAGAGGCAGATGTTGGTGGTACGGCAGGAGAGGTTGAACCTCCCATGTGACATTCCATTACATGTTGTTGCCGTGTGACAGATGGCAGCAGAGGGGCAGTCTGACAGAATGGTGTCTTGACAAGGGAATGGGTATGAAGCAGAGTGTTTTGTTGAATTCCTACCTGTGGAAAAATGGCTCCTATTGGCATTCATCAGCGCTTACTGAACGTTGATAGAGACCAAACAGAGGATGTGAGTGCAGTGAGGCAGTGGGTGGTGTGTTTCAGCGGTGATAATGGCAGTTGTGTCCAGTGGTGCAGATTTTTGTGAGGGTAGCATGCAGGCTCTTGTTCATGGCTGATGAAAATGCGTAGGTAATAGTGGTGACTGTTTTGTAGTAAAGAATTTGCTCTATCAAATAGTGTTAATGTGCTTTTTGTATCCGTTGTAGTTTAGGAGGCATTACTTTCAGGGTGGCCAGTGTAGCTGGGTGAGGCCCATTGAGGAGACAATACCTAGCATGGTTCACTTTAATACCTTCTTTAGGTTATTATTTGTGTAGTGCTGGCAGTCTATTAAGTGGTTTGCAGACAAGTATGAAGTTAAGGTCTTTGCCCCAGGGAGATTATACTTTCATCCTTGATGTAAACATAACTTTTGTACTAGATTAATTCTGAGCAGTTTGGCTCTTTTCTTGCCAAACTTCTTTTCTTCTGGTAGAATCCTAAAATGGGTTGGTTTCTATTGAGAAATTTTTGTTAACAGTGGAGGCTGCTCTGCTATGTGGAAAAAAGTACTTCTTGTGGAAGCTTTTAAGTGTAAGCAGAGTTGAAACTTGCAGCAACACTTAAGTGGAGTTAAATCTGTAAAATGTAGTAGGAAAATTGTGCAGATAACGTGCTTTCTTAGTACAACACAAGGTCATGCACTTGGAAAAAAAAGTAGTTCCTTTTTCCCACTGCCCACTTCTAGTGGGTCTCCTCTGTTTAAAATGTGTTTCTTCTGTTTAAAACAGTTTGACAGCGATCAAGGACTTCTGGGGAAAGTGCTTTTGTTTCTTCTAGCGCTGAGAGTAGAATTTCTTCTACAAGAGCAACTATTTGCAGGCCTGATTAAAAATGAACTTGAATGAGGCTTGGCACGGTTTTTGTTTTCTTGTTACTGTGTTTCTGAGCAGTAATGATGACTGGTGATAATGCTGTATATGGCACTGTCAGCTTTTCCACAATCATTTCCTTTATTTTTTGATGGAGGGTAAGCATACTCTGCAAAACAGCTGAAATATATAGAATTGGTTTTCAGCTTTATTTTGCTGAGGATATTTCAAAACTGCCATCTTTTACAACTTTTTCTTCAGATTCCTTAGGAAGACTCTGAAACGCAAAACAATTCCCAGTGATTTTGTTACGTTATATATGCTGTACTGAAGGGTGATGTTACTGCTTTAACACTTCAACTTTTGAACTTTGAACCTTGTGGTGGGCAAGAAATCAGTGCTTACCTGGATTTCCACTAAATGGTAGGGCAAGTGTAGGATTTCAGGTAAAAGGAACCTGGTTGTAGTTTACCTCCAAATAAGGAAGTTAATCTGTGCTACAGTATATGTGTTCTATATTGTGATAGGTGGATGGCTAGACTGGATGATCTTAAAGGTCTTTTCCAACCTTGATGATTCTATGATTCTCTCTCTATATATTTGATTTAGATTTTGTGTGTATATATAGATATACATATGTATGCATATATATATATATAGCTTAGATTTTAATACAGTCCAAGAAGGAAAAGCTTTGGATAAAAATGGTGAAAAAGTTATTCTCAGCTTTCTCATAAACTTGCTGTTTCTAAAACATCTCCTAAAAGATAGTTTGATTTTTGTGACACTGATGCATGAGACACAGGAGTGATGTAAACCCTGTTGGTTGCAAACCATATCTATAAACAAAAAGAGGACCATCCTGTAGAGAGCGGTATTTGTGATTTTTAGAACAGTGGTCTTTCAGGAAGTCTACTGACATTCTAAATACGCAAAATAAAGGTAGCAAGTGCTCTTTAGTTGAGTCATGCTCACATAGGGCTCTTGAGCCATAAGTAGAAAGTAAGGTGTGTTTTTCTTGTTTTGCTGTTTGTTTTTGCTATGACACTGTAGTATTTGGTTTTAGGACTCTGTCTTTACCAGCTAATGTGTTAACTTAAGTGTTGAAAAAAAATTAATAGAATCATGGGATATCCAGAGTTTCAAGGGACCCACAGGGATCACTGAGTCCAACTCCAGGCTCCACACAGGAACTGCCGAAAATCCAAACCCTATATCTGAGACTGGTGTACAAACACTCCTTGAACTCTGGCAGTTGGGATCGTGACCACTGCCCTGTGGACCCTGCTCCAGGGCTCGACCACCCTCTGGTGCAGAACCTGTCCCTAACTCCCAGCTGCCTCTTCCCTAGCACAGCTCCATGCCGTTCCCTCGGGCCCTGTCTCTGTCACAGAGAGCAGAGCTCAAGGCTGCCCCTCCACTCCCTGTGAGGAGCTGCAGCTGCCATGACATCTCCCCTCAGCTCCTCTGCTCTGGGCTGAACACACCCAGGGGCCTTGGCCGCTCCTCACACACCTTGCCCTCCAGATCCTTCAGTATCTTTGTAGTCCTTCTTTGGACACTCTCTAATAATTGTATGTCCTTATACTGTGGCATCCAATCCTGTGCACTGAGCTTGAGGTGAGGCTACACCAGCTCTGAGCAGAGTGGGACAGTCCTTCCCTTCACCCGCTGGCAGTGCTGGGCCTGGGGCACCCCAGGGTACAGTTGTACCTTTGGGCTGCCAGGGCACACTGCTGGCTCAGATTCAGCATGTAGTCACTGGAGCCCCAAAGTCCCTTTCTGTGGGGCTGCTCTCCAGCCTCTCATCCTCGGTCTGTGCGTATATCCTGGGATGCACTGTCTCTGGTGCAGACTCTGACACTTGCTTTTCTTGACATTCATGCAGCTGTTCATTGTTCACCCCTTCAACTTGCCAGCATCTCTGCCATCAAGTGAGTCTCCAGCTCTTGCCAATTTATTGTTGTCTGTGTACTTCCAGGATTTGATACTAAGTATCTAAGTCATTGATGAAAATACTGAAAAGAACTGGCCCTAAAATGGTGCCCTAGGGAACCCCACTAGTGACTGGCTACCTGCCTTATGTAACCCCATTTACTATAACTGCTTGAGCCCAATCCATCTGCTTATTGTTTGTCCGTCATGTTATGATTTTGCTAGCCATATGCTTGTCTTTTTGTCTAGAAGGATACTGTGAGAAGCAGTTCTGTCTGAAATCGATTGATGCACTATAAGAAAAAGTCTCATACCTTGGCATGTCATTGTACTTATGAAGGTGTTCAAATTTGATGGAGGACTTCGTCACATTACTGGCACAGGAAACCTTAGCTCTCATACTTCTTTTAGAGACAAGGCAAGAAGGTATATTAAAAAATAAAACTTTTTTTAGTGCCAGAATTCTCGTTGGAACCATTCTGTATTGGGTGATAGGGACAGTGAAACAAACTGGACGCTGTACTTTACAGTAATGAGATTGCGAAAGAGGAAACTTCAGCTAGATTGTTTAGAAATTCTGAATGTTTGTTGACCCAGTGTGAAAGAAGACCTTTAAAGGTTCTACTACTCCCTTCTCTTTTATTAGAGGCGTGAGTCTTCACTGATAAATTTTAGACAGTGAAAGAACTTGACAGAAGTGTCATATCTCAGATTTGTTTGTAAATTATCTTAGGTCTGTGAGGTCTGTTCTGTGTTGAAGTGCAGAATAGGGTGGTTTGACACCCCCACTTTGCTTTTAAAATGTTTTAAGCTTAGTTGTAAAGCTTGCTCTGTTACTGCTGTAGCTGTGCATCTGCAGGGAGAGAAAATAAGGGAAATAAATAATCTTTTGTTCAAATAGTTGTGCTTTCTCAGCAGTTTGAAACCTTTCTACTTATTGCTTTTTTCAAAAACTACAAAGTTTGTGTTATGGTTTGAGTATTAATTTCTCTTAGCATACAGATTTTGGATAGCAAAGTAACCTGTGTTAGCTTGTTCTGCTTTGTTCAAACTAAATGAATGAGAGTGTAAGGAAGTTCTCTCATAAGCTGTCTCTTTTAAAGGGGAATAAAAATTAAGAGGTATGAAGTTTAGACAAAAATCTTTGAAACTTACACTTGCTTGTCTTCAAAATTAGCACTACTCTTGACTACAGATAACAGAAGGATATGTTATCACAAAAAAAATTCTGTTAAAATGAGATTTTGCAGGAGAAAGAAGAACTTTGATTTATTTAAATTGCCTGCTAAATTGAGAAAAATTCTGAGTATTTGTTTCCATTAATGAAGGAGAGAGACTTTGTTATCAGGTGGTTAGGACTTGAGCATGTAGTATTTTTGCCTAAAAAAAAATGTTGTAGCTGTTTTATAGCAGACACTTTGTCAGGCAATGTAAACATTTCAAGGAAGCCCAAGATGGGAGAACCATAGGGTCAATTTATTTTGTAGCGTGGTTGTTTCAGAGCTGCTCTGTTTTAACCAAGCACTTTGTCTGCTGCTTCTCCAGAAAGCTCTCTGACCTTGGCAAAATAACTTCTTTTGTTGTAATGCAGTGAAGTATGGTTTGTACTTGACATCCCTGATAGCATGAACATTGTTTTGATTCCATCGTAGAAAATTGTGTCTATCTTCGCCCTTCCATTCCCTTGTTGTTGATGATAGCCCTTTTTTAAGGCATCATGCAGGCTTGCTTATTGTATATGCTTGATTTGCCTTCCTGACTCAAGAAGGATTTGATAAACTTGCTGTAACTTATTACTAAGAAAGCAAAGCAGAAGCTATAGCAACAAATGTTAAACACTGAATAATACTTAACGATGTATTTTATACTGTCATAGTGACACTATAGTGTATTTTAATGCTGATGGCTTACAACCTACTTTTACACCATTTAGAAATATACTAATATTACAATGACAAAGTGAAGGTGGATTGTCAAAGAAGTTTGTAGATGAGGGGAGGACTTAACAATCCCACACAGAGTTTGTGGTGTGCTATACTTAAGGTAGTATTAATCTGTAAAGCAGTAGGTAGAAGATCATAGGGTATATGCTGCTTAAATACACATACATGTTAACTTCAGATTTTTTTTGAGAACTAGGTAAATGTGTATGTATGCTTATAACATTTATTGGTTCATGTATTTCTGTATGCTGATCAACAGACTGAAGTTGTAAAATAGTCTTCAGGGAACACTAAGAAATTTGAATTTGTATCTTCCTTTAAAATCTGACTTGGGTAATTTGTGGCTGAAAGCTTCCCTTTTTTTTTTTTGTAATTTTACTATCTCATCTCGCTCGCAAACTTCAAGCATTCCTTCCTGTGTATTTGAGTTTGTAATGCATTTTGTTTTCATCTTCTAGTGATTTCTGAAATACTTTATGTCGCCAGAAGTTTCTTGTAAAATAATTCATGCTATCCACAGAGCATGAGAGGTATAGAAGAAATTTTTTTCCTTTGATTTGGTGTATAGTGAGTTGGCTGCAAGCTGTCAGGTTTTTCCCTTTTAACGTTATTTTAAAAATTAGTTCTCCTGTAAAGTTTTAGTCAGCTCTATGTATGGGCTGTGTTTAACATAGTGATAATTAAAAAGCATAGTCTTTTAGTAAATCAGATTCTTAAATTTTGGATGTTTGGGCTGTTTTGTTCTGCTGCTTTTATCTGTCTCATTCTGCTAGGACATTATGAAAAAGCAAAATTGTTTTTATTTATGGTAAAGTTGTTATAGACTCAAATGTTTGTCACCAACAATGATGAAACCTGTTTCAATATTGAAGGGGAGGGAAATGATTTTGCTTTGTTTACTGAAGAGACCTCCTGCAAGCTGGATCTCTTCAGTACCTGCGGGACAGACTGTGTTTCCTCTGCTTGCTAAATACTGGTTAGACAAGTTTAAGCAATGTGCTCTTAAAAATGGGTGGGGATGGTCTCTGATCTCATGCCTTTGTCATTAAAGTTCTGCTGAAGTTTTTTCTCTGTCTTCTGTAGAGAAGGATCAAGTTGGAGGAAACTTAAAGTGAACTTAAAGATCCACAGAAGTCCATGGGGACTGACTGGATGTATCCACAAGTGCTGAGGGAGCTGGAAAGTGTTGTTGCTAGGCCCTTTAATGATTTTTATTTGAAAAGTCGTGGTGATGGGAGAGGTTCTAGAAGAGAGAAACATTAATCCTCATATCAGAAAGAGAATCCAGGGAACTACAGGCTGATCAGCCTCTCTTCAGCCCAGAGGAAGGTGGTGAAAGATATTTCCAAACATACGAATGACCATGTGATGAGTGGGAGTGATCAGCATCACCCATGATGGGGTGACCAGCTTGGTGGGTGAAAGGAGAGCAATGGATTTTGTTTATGGCTTTTGAGACTGTCTTCCTTGACATCCTCATAGAGAGGTTGATAAAGTATATGTTACGTAAGTGAATAATTAGGTGTATCCAGAAACAGGCTGAATGGCTAAGCCCACCCTATCAGGGCTGCGATCAGTGGCATGAAGTCCATTCTGAAAGAATTTATTAGTGTTATACCTTAGTGTTCAGCCAGTAATCTCTAACACATCTATTAATGACCTGGATGATAGGCAGATGTAACAGCCACTCCTCCCAGTTTTTTATCAAGTAGGTGTTTGGGCAGGCTGGAGAACTGGAGAGAGGAACCTGAGGAGGCTCAGTGGAGGGAAGATGCACAGTGTTTCATCAGGGAAGGAGTAGCCACCTATACATGCTGGGGCCTGACAAGTTGTTACGGAAGTCTGGATGTGTGTGCCCTGGTGGACAACAAGCTGACCATTAGCCAGCAGTGCTTCCTCGTGACAAAGAACGCCAGTGACCCACTGAGCTGCATTGGAAAGGAGTGTTGCCAATGGATCAAGGGAGGTGTCAGCATAGTGCTGGTGGGGCCACATAGGGAGCACGGTGTTCGGTTCTGGGCTCCCTGGAGGACACAGACTTAATGGTTGAACTTTGGAAAAGAGTTGCAGTGATGATGAAGGGACTGCAGTGTCTTTCATATGAGGAGAGGCTGAGAGAGCTGCAACTGTTCAGCCTGGAGAGGAGAGGCTCACAGGGATCTTATCCATATGCGTAGTACTCAGTGGGAGGGAAGGAAGAAGGGGGAACTAGATCTTTTCAGCGGGGACATGAGAGAACAGGAGGCAAGAAGGACAAGTAAACACTGGAAATTCAATCTGACCACAAAAAAAGAACTTGAACTGTGAAGGTGGTCAAACACTGGAATAGAGTGTACAGAAAGGTTGTTGGAGATGCAGTGGGTGGGTATGTTCTGAATGCAACTGGACATACCCCTGTTTTGGACGATCTGTGAAAATTTATGTTCCAAGATAAAACATTCTGATATTCTAAGGAAGTGCAACTCAGTCAGTCTTTCATAACTCTGTGTGATATGATTTAATTTTTCAGAAATACTTTCTAGACTCAGAACTAGTAAGCCATTAAACTCATGCTTCTCCGTTCAGAATTTTGTGAAGATGAAAATATTGAGAGAGACCTACCTTGGTTAAGGCTGTTGAAAGGACTAGAGTATTCACAGACAAGGGTTGGGACAGCGTGTTCTGAAAGTTTGTTAGAAGCTTGCAATGTGTGGTTACAAGTTGACTTTTGAAGTTCATAACCCTGAAGTGTTGTGCTGTGTTGGGTCGTTTCTCTGGCCTGTGATGGGTGTGGACCTGGAAAACAAAAGGTATCATTACCAGTTTTAAAAGCTTGGTTCCAACGAGTCATAGAATTGTTGTAGTGTTTATAGTTAATTGTATTAAAAATGTGGCACTATGCATTTTGTTTTGTTAGAGCTACGTAAACCGTTCAAAAATAGTTTCAGAAACTCCAAGCAGTTAAAAAAAAAGTTATTTTCCACAGTCTTTTCAGGATCTGTCATTTAATAATCATGCTTATTTTTTTCTTAGTTAGCCTGTTTATGGAAAACAAAAGATAAGCAGGATATCTGTGCTTCAAAGCAATCAAAGGGTGCTTCAATTACATCTGCTTCCTGTGCTCATTGCCCATCCACTTACGCAGCCTGTGCTTGAGAGGAATTTTCATGGGAGTCATTATTCTAACTTCTGAAGTGTATTATGCACTTCCAGAGATGCCATTTAGCTGCTTTTGATGTTGTGTAATTAGGCAAATAGGGCGAAGAGGATTTCTTCCAGCTTCATTTCCATCCAGCAGATATTTGTAGTACCAGAAATTCTGAATAAAGGATTATCTTTACAGTAGAGCCAGAGTGATGACTTAAATTAATTTTTGTGTAACCAGTTATTCCACACCTCAATATCCTTTATTATCTTGATATTTTTAAGGCCAAGCTGGCAACTATTGTAAAAGAAATTATTTTTCTACAGTGTTAGCAGGTGCAGTGCTAGACAGTATGAATTTCTAACACGTATAGAGATTCAGGCTACATCATAAAGGTTCCAGTATCATGAGATTTGCATTTTTACTTTAAAGCTTTGTTTAAGTTGCTTGCAGCCTTTTATAGATGCCTGGCATGTCAGACCTTACTAGGCCTGTCTGCATGACTTATCCTTTTGCTTCATGGATTTTGCTGGTACAACTGTTCTCTGGTTTATCGCTGCAGCTAAGTGAGTTCGTAAATCCACCTGATTCTGCCTGTAGTGACTGTATGGTTACTCTGTGCTATGTCTGCACTGTATTCCCATTTTTGATGTACTGTGTAGAGATATGAACTGGACTAGTACGTGCTTACTGGAGTTCTGCACTATGCTTAGTCTTCAGTGCTCTTATGCTTCGTAGTTAGAACCTTCTGCCATGTATTGCCTGTCTGCCTGCCTATTTAGTGACATCACTCAGGAGTGAAGGAGGGTGAAGTCTCTAACTGACATAGTTCTGGTGGCAGGAGTCTCTCATTAGTACAAATGGTTAGAGAATGAGTAAGCATTTCATGTTTTTTTTTCCATCAATGTAAGGGAGAAAAAATATGTATTTTTCTTTAACTGCAAGAAATAAACAAACTTTGTTAAAACATGAGAACCTGTGTTAAACATGAGGTGCCTATTTTGGATAGTTTGTTCAGTCGGATCTCCATGGTCTATATGTTTTTTGTCCCTGTTTTATGTATTGACTGCTTGGAAGTTTTTAGATAACAAGCAAGCTTTGGAAACAAAATTTAAATGTTAGTTGTTTTGGCTGTTGGATAATTTTTCTCAGTGATACTAAGCTGAAAGTTCCATATAATGTGAAAATTGTAAGTAAAATGAAGCTTGAAAAAGCACTTTGTACATTAATCTGAAAGTTCATGAATACAGGTTGTCT
The DNA here is from genome assembly GCF_002078875.1 of Numida meleagris. Classification (NCBI taxonomy): domain Eukaryota; kingdom Metazoa; phylum Chordata; class Aves; order Galliformes; family Numididae; genus Numida; species Numida meleagris. The sequence continues at coordinate 17,770,979 of NC_034438.1, forward strand.
TTTGCTTTTGCATCATGATGAACTCTGCTATTGCAGAAAAAAAAATTGAATTTGTTTCATATGCTGGTTGCGATCTCTTGTCTTCACATCTAGAAAGCTTATTTTTAAAACACTATTGGTTCAAAATAGCACTTTCAGAGGGGAGAAAGGAAAAAGCTTCCTGCAGGAGGGAACACAATAAAGTTCCTGCACAACTTTATTGTGATTATCACCTAAGAAGGGAAAAATTGGCTTAATTATTACAGGGTTATATTTGTGTAGATGCATTGTGTAGTTATTCAGTTTAACGTATAACAATTACTATTGTCTGACTTCTAAGCTTAATAGGAATGGGCAGATTTAAAAGTTTATCTGAATTGTCCCCTTTTTCTGATCCTCAGAACTTTGTTTCCAGACTAAATTTATCATGATGGTTTTCTCTTGTATTCTTATTATGCTTTGGAATAGAACTTCTTTTTTTCTCAGTGGAATTTACTCCTCTAGATGTTTATGACCAAAGGCATCTTAGGTCCTTGTTTTATGAGGCAAAGAGAGCCAGAAAGTTTTTGTAGAAACTTGTCTTGTCTGTGATGACTGTATCTTGTTTGTGGTGACTTAAAAAAAAAAGAAAAAAAAGTAGTAGTTTAGGGAAGACTGTACTAAGAATAGATTTCTTCATTGAGTTTGGTAAGCACATGCTAATGATAGTTTTTTAGCTCCATTTTTGTTTTTTTTCCCTTCTCTACTGCGGAGTTCTGGTAGTTGACTCTAGGTGGTTTGGTTTTTTTTCAGCCTTCATACAGAAGTCTCAACTTGTGATTTGCACAGTTGCTTTTTACTTCCCTTTTCTCAACGTGTTGTCTCTTCATTTCCACAGAGGCAATATTTTAAGCTTTCCTGAATACTGGTATAAGACAAATCAGTTTTCCTGAAAAGAGTATGTTTCTAGCTACTTTAAAACTGAAGAAAAATACTGTGTCACTAAAGGAATCCATCAATTGTAAAACAGAACAAACAATCAAAAACATTGAAAACAAAAAAACCCACACAAAAGCAAAAAAACAAAACACCAAAGCAAACCCGCTCCCATCTTTTTTGGATATTTGTAGTTTATGCTGGATACAGTTCGCACATCTCAACTGCCTGTGTTGCTCGGATTGGGGGACTGAATTAACTTAATGACAAATCTCTTCAACTATACATCATTTGGAACTAACTCTTCACTGTTGTCTGGTGTTCACTGCCTTATTGTTGACAATCAGACTTCATATATGTAGCAAAATATAAATTTTACAAGGTCTGGAATCTAAATTTGTGGGCTGCCTGTGGAAGATTTTTTTTTCTGAAGTCACTGTGTGGTGTTTGAATCTTGACATCAGAAACTGTTGCTAACATGAGACTAGATATTTTGAGCAGTCTGATTCAAATGCACTTAAGTTTCTTTAAAGTTAACAGCATGATGGTTACAATATTTCAATATTTTATTCTTTTTAAAATTATTCAGCTCTGCACTGGTGATAGTCAACCTAAGCCAAGTTAGCTTTCATAATACTACTGTTAATAGCAGTGTTGTGCTGAGTTTGTGCTGCTAGGAAATGATGAATTCATCACTGTGATCAATTTTGGGCCTTATATTTTGTTACCTAGAGCACTTCTGAAAGCGGTGGAATTGCTTTATTCATATCTGTGGAGCTTACCTCAGTGCATTTGCTGTCTAGTTTAAAGTTGGGAGTACAACAGCTGTTTTGTCAGAGCAGATGAACAGTAGTTGATCTGCTGTGTGGCGCGTACATGTAAAGAAAGGGCTTGCTAGTTAGAGTTCTTCACTGTCTGTCAGTGTAATTAAAGCAGATTCTTGTTAATTCTTGTGTGGGTGCATACTGCTTATTTTAGTTCTGTTTAAAATATATAATGATTAGTTTTAGTTGAAGGTAGGACAGATCCTGTATTTCTGAAATGTTACTCAAAAATGTATGGAGTCTCAGTGCTATCTATTTGCCTCAGAGGCTTCTCAGGCTTTGTAAAGGAAGTTCTTGTAGATGTTAAGCTGGAGGTACACATCAAGTGAATTAGATCTCATGGGCCAAATAGGTCTCTTCAGTGTTTTTATTGATAACTGCAATAATGAAATATTGTGTGCTTATTAAATTTATAAGTAGTACAAATCTGAATAGAGGTTGCAGTTACTGTGGAGGATATAGAATGCAGAAATGTTTCTGACCACTGGGAATAGATTAAGTTGTAATAGACTTGAATAGCAGGAAGAAAAGCAAAAATAACAAAAATCTTGTCAGATCTTACAAAAGAAACCTTTTAAATGATGCAGGAGCATTTTGATGCTGGGGCATGTTACAGAAGAAAGTGTTAATCTCTCTCAGTTGTTAGTTTAACTTAATTTGTAAGCAACGTGAAATGAAATCGTTGTTTGGCAACCTAAGTGATTATAGATCATAGAATCACAGAATGTCTTATGTTGGGAGGATCTGAAAGACCATCCAGTTCCAATCCCCTTGCCATGGCAGAGTTGCCACCTGCTATATCAGGCTGCCCAGGGACCTTCAACGTGGCCTTGAACACCTCCAGGGGTGGGGCATCCACAGCTTCTCTGGGCAGCTGTGTCAGTGCCTTACCACTTTTGAGTAAAGAATTTCTTCCTAACATCTCTCCTTACTTTCCTCTCTTTTAGTTTAAAGCCATTCCACTTTTTGTCACTATCAGACCATGTGAAAAGTTGATCCTCCTCCTGTTTATAATATCCCTCCGTATACTGGCCAGGCCACAGTGAGATTTCCATGGAGCCTTCTTTTCACTAGACTGAACATGCCCAGCTCTTTCAACCTTTCTTCATAGGAGAAGTGCTGCAGCCCTCTGATCATCTTTGTGTCCCTCCTCTGCCCCAGCAGCTCCACTTCTTGTGCTGGGGACCCCAGACCTGAATGCGGTATTCCGGATGTTGCCTTACAAGGGCAGAGCAGAGAGGGACAATCACCTTCCTCGCTGCTGGCCACCACTCTTTTGATGCAGCCTAGGATACTGCTGGCCTTCTGGGCTGCAAATGTACACTGTTGTCTCATGTCAAGCTTTTCATTCATCAGGGTTCCCAAGTCATTCTCCACAGGGCTGCCCTAAATCGTTTAAGCATAGCAAGTTCTGCCTGAGGCATCAGAGTAGTCTTTCTGGCTTTCCATTCACACTTTGTGATCTATTTTCAGTTTACCGGAAATATTTTCCTGTGAATGAAGAGTATCCTCAAGCTACTGAATATTAGCTTGATTGTCTAAACGGAGTTCCTGCTTATAATGAGAATGGGATTGTCAAAGCTGTGTACTCTAGAATGTGGCTTAAAAGAAAAGGTACTAATATCTGTTGTTTCCCACTCTGCTATTTGTTACCCTTTTTAGTTATGGATGGGGTATTGTTGCCTACTGGAAGTGACTGAGTAAATTTCGCGGTCACTTTGCTGTATATACTCCTTTCGAAGAAAGGGATTGACAAATCTTACTTAGCAGCATTAACAAAGCCCTTTTTAGGGCTTTAACTGAGAAGATGGGGAAGATTTGGATCTGCTTCCAGAGTTAATTTTTGTGTGAAGAAGTATACATGCAGTGTCAGAGTTGTGGGCAAAGCTTTACAGTTTTTGTCCAGTCCTGTGATACTTAGCGATCACCAAATCTCAACTCCGCTAATGATTTACACGTAAAAGGTAAAAGCTAGGAACGTTACTGAATTAAGCACGAACTCTTATTGTGGCACTTGGGTAAATAGTAGTGTTTGACTTATGCTTGACTACTTTTCTAAAAACAGTCGTAGTAATTTATTAAGAAATAACAACATTAGTGCCTTCGTACCACACCTAATGTCTGATTCGTCAAAAATTCAGTAATACTTTCTGGATCCTTTCATATGTATTTATTGGTTTGTACTGAATCTCTTCTTGGTTTTTAGACAGTAATTTTTTTGGTCTGAAAATTATTTTGTTGTTTCACTGATCTTCCAGCACCGATACCTCTTTTGATCCTTTCTAAAAATTTCACGATTCTGCATATTGGACTGTGAAGCTGTATCTGAGGAACGAAGGGTGAAATTTTTTCTTCTTATTGTGCTCACCTTTAGTTTGCTGTTAATTTAGCATCTCTTACCTTGTTTTGTCTCTTAAAACATACACTCTTTTTTGTTTTCTGTATGATTAGTGATCATGATTAATCAGTAAACGTTGGTTAAAAAGAGAAACCATTTTTTGTAATGGTTCTGTGACTCCAGAACTTCATTATTTTGTAGTCTGATGTAATTGGATTCTTTAGAAAATTTTAATGGAATTTTGTTGAGGTTAATTTAGAAGAGCACGTTGGATGACTTCAGTACACTAATCCAAGACCAGTTAAAACACATACTTTTAAACTTGTTTTTATTGTAGTCTTGTTGATTTCGTGCATCCTGCTTTATAATTTAACTCTGGTATCACAGAATCACCAAGGTTGGAAAAGACCTCCAAGATCATCCAGTCCAACTGCCCACCTATCACCAATACTTCCCACTAAACCACATCCCTCAGTACAACATCTAATTGTTTCCTGAACATAGATACCTAAAAAAGGTTAGTATGAACTCATGTCAGAAAAAAAGAATCAGGAGCTCAACTTAGTGCAGTTAAACACTTAGAAATTGGCTAAGCTTCTTTTTAGACATTGGGATGCTCTCCTTTTTCACTGAAAGTCTGAAATGGCCCAGTTCAGTCCAGAATGCAACAATAATTATTGGTTATTACCAGTTACAAAGTTCAGATTCCACAGCTTTTACTAAAGCTTACTCAAATTACAGCAGCGGTTAATTAGAGTAACACACATCTGTGCATACTGATCTGCACTTTCTTGTGCAGACATGGAATACATGTCTCTACACAATACCATGCGTTTCCCTATAATATGCATTTGGATGTTAATAGTTTTTACTAGCTGAATTTCTAATAGTGCATATATCATACTTAAAACACATTTTAATCATTGACAGTTTTACAGTATCTAGCTGCAGGAGCCTGATTCAGTTAACCTTATAATCCAGTCAGTGTTTCATCCACTTCTTTCAGTGCTATAGTTCAGCTTTAATTATTGTTGTTTGTATTATCTTGCCATCTTTTACTTGTGGGTAGGAAAAGTACTCTTGTGTTTTGCCTTAAGCCATTGTCTTATCTTGTCTATTTTAAAACTAGAGAATTTTACTGAATTTTGATAGTATCTCTGGGTACTTAGTCTCTGTTTCTGTTCAGTCTTGAGGAAATATGGGATTCTTGGTGGCCATAAGCATTTTAGTCTTTTCCTGAGGAATCTTAACATGGCCTCTGATGTTAATTTTCAGGGGCTAATTTGAAAAATCACCTTCTTTTAGGAAGGTAGTAAAGTAGTTCCTACTGTCTGGTCTGTTTCAGTACGAGGAAGTATTTCAAGATGATAATTTTCCACAGCTCTCTGATGAGACTTTACACAAGATCCTTCATCCTGTTTCTAAGAGGAGATGAAGGAATTAGTGTTAGCTTTATTTTTATGATCCTTGTGAAAAATTTCATTAGTGTGACTCTTCAATAATAACAGGACAAATATGATGTAATGAAATAAAGCTAGTAAGACCTGAAACAGCATCTCTCTGAGAAAATAATACAAGAAAACATAAGGGAATTAGTGATCCAAACACCACAAGTGTAATATTCGTATAAGATAAACATCTGAAAAGCACTAATTTCTTGTTTTCTTTTTTCAAATTACAGGGACTTGCCACGAGGTGCTAAAGCCTTGTTTCGCTGATTTGGAGAGACTGGACCTAAATGGCGCAGCATGACTTTGCTCCAGCCTGGCTTAATTTTCCCACTCCGCCATCATCAACAAAGGTATGTCTTTTTGTAGTTCTGATCCATCAGTTTCATTAATAAACAAGTCTAAGTGTCATAACATCGGTCATTATAAAAATATGTATCTGTTTATGAATGTGGGAGGGGTCATAACAGATAATATCTGGCAAGTCTTGCTGTCGTGATTTAAATAGTTGAGCCTTGGTTCTCAAGCATGTACCTCCAGAGTAGGAATTTCTTCTGCTTGAACAGCTGAGTTCAAGGAAGGAACCATGTGCACAGATTATCAGAGCTGTTCTTGCATTAAAACTGCCTTCATTGATAGCTTAAAATGAGTTACTCTATTGCTGGAGGAAATGAGATCAAGACATGTCTTCAGTGGTGTTCTTGCTTTCGATTTTGCTTTGTGTCATATGCATTTTAGAGAATGTTTTTTCTTACTCCCATCAGTCAAGTCATTGAACTTTTCAAACTCCTGTCATCTATTTTGTATTCCTAATTGTAGACCTGCCTTCCTTGTTTTAATCTTTTGAAATTAATGTCTGTGTCTACAGCTGTGACAATGATAGTATTTTGTTTTAATGTATTTAAGTTTTTTTTACTGTCTTTCATTTTTACGGAAATATTTAGTCTTTCTCAAATATGGAAATAAGCCTTTGCTATTGTTCAGTGCACAGTCAGCACTCAGTACCGGTTGTGTCTCCACTGCTTTACTTAAGTACCTATGCACGTGTGCGTAATTTATTTTTTTTTAATTCAAGTCATTGAATGTCCTTAACTTGTGACTCTTCGTATTTTTTTTTCTATGCAGAACTAGTTAACTTCTGTATTTAGAGTAGTCTAGCAGCGGCTGTCAGTTGTTGTTAAGGGAACATCGGGCTTATCAGTTTCCAGATGTTCCTGTAGTGTTTGTGTTCATTCAACTTGATTTCTGAAATATTAACTCTGTGATCTGTTCTTCCCTATTGAATATATTTTCCACAGGAATAATAATCAGAGCTTAGTTTAATGTCACAATTACAAAACAATTATTCTCCACATATTCCAACAATCTACTGGAAGAGATTTACCTGCATACTTATATTTATACTGCTGTATTGACATTTTAAGTTCTAGCAGTACCTCAGTACTATTAAAATGTATTTATGATGCGAGTTGTTTTTTGTTAGCGCCTTCGTCAGTTGTGGGAAGTTTCTCTGCAAGCATCTGTTGCGGATCCTGTTCTCTTCCTTGAATCTTTGCCTGAAGGAGTTCAGATGCACCTTTTGATCTCTTCCCAAAGCTTTGTAGCTGTATGCCTTTTCTGTTACAGCACTTTTGCTTCATTGTCTGTTGTGTTATCTCTTCCTTCAGTGAGGAGCATTTTCTGATATGTGGCCCGGTTGATTACTAAACACCTGAAAAGTCTTTTTTGTCCTACCCACGTGTAGTAATTCATAATTTATGTAATTAGGTTGTTTTGTCATTCCTATGTAAGAAGGATCTCAGATATGACCCCCTTCATGGACTCTCCACCCCCAGTACTTCCTTCAATAAGTGTTTGATGCTTCCTGTATCAGAACCTTTCCTTTGTCCCTGGAAAAGTGTTAAAACTGCTTGTTCTTGATGCCATCTCCAGGCAATTGAAGAGAAGAAGGTTATCAGGAGTAGTCAGCATGGGTTCACCAGGGCGAGGTCGTCCTACCAACCTGGTAGCCTTCTGTGATGTCATCACTGTCTGGGTGGATGGGGGGAGAGCAGTGGACCTTGTAGTCTACCTTGATTTCAGCAAGGCGTTTGACACTGCCTCCCACGACATCCTTATAACAAAGCTGAGGAAGTGTGGAATAGATGAGTGGATGGTGAGGTGGGTTGAGAACTACCTGACTGCTGAGCTCAGAGTGTTGTGACTGGGGGCTCAAAGTTCAGTTGGAGGCCTGTATTTAGTGATGTTCTTCAGGGTCAGTGCTGGGTCTGGTCTTGTTCAACATCTTCATCAGTGATCTTGATGAGGGGATAGTGTCCACCCTCAGCAAGTTTGCTGATGATACAAAGCTGGGAGGAATGGCTGACATGCTGAAAGGCTGTGCTGCCATTCAGCGAGACCTGGACAGGCTGGAGAGTTGGGCAGAGAGGAACCAGATGAGGTTTAACAAGAGCAAGGGTAGAGTCTTGCACCTAGGGAGGAATAGCCACATACGCCGGTAGGGGTTGGGGGATGACCTGCTGGAGAGGAGCTCTGCATAGAGGGACCTGTAGTCCTGGATAACAACAGGTTGGCCATGATCCAGCAGTGTGCCTTGGTGGCCAAGAAGGCCATTGGCATCCTGGGGTGCATTAAAAAGAGCTTGACCAGCAGGTTGAGGGAGGTGATTCTCCCCCTCTACTCTGCCCCAGTGAGACCTTGCCTGGAGTATTGTGTCCAGTTCTGGACTCCCCAATACAAAAAAGGGATCTCCTGGAGAGAGTCCAGTGGAGGACTACAAAAATGATAAAGGGCCTGGAGCACCTCTGCTATGAGGAAAGGCTGAAGAATCTGGGTCTGTTCAGCCTTGAGGAAAGAAGACTCAGAGGGCATCTGATCAATGTTTATAAATATCTAAGATGCAGGAGGCAAAGGGGCGAGGCCAGACTCTTTTCATTGGTTCGGGGCAATAGGACAAGGGGAAATGGCCGCAAACTGAAGCATAGGCAGTTCTGCACAAATGTGCATAAGAACTTTACAGTGAGGGTGACAGAGCACTGGAACAGGCTGCCCAGAGAGGTTGTGGAGTCTCCTTCTCTGGAGACGTTCCAGACCTGCCTGGATGCCCACCTGTGCACCCTGGTCTAGAGAGCCTGCTTTGGCAGGGGGCTTGGACTCGATGATCTCTAGAGGTCCCTTCTAGCCCCTACAGTTCTGTGATTTTGTGAAGGCAACTGTAGAGAAGAACAGATAAGGGATGGAGATGAAGGATGGGATGAAAAAAGGAAAGTGTCTTAGGCATAATGGAGCTGGGATGAGGTGGCAGTTTCAATAACGTTTAAACTTGAAAAGGAGAAACTGAAGTCTGCCCTTTCAGCTTACATTTCCCTGAAGAGGTACTGTGGGAAACTCTTTTTTCAGGAGTTTGGAACCTTCTCCATCCTGAATAGCTGGGGCTCTTTCCCTCAAGTGGGTGAAGGCTAGCATTAGAAAAACCTAATGGCAGGAAGTTGGGAATGCAAATGTGCTTTCTTAATGTGACTGTTACAGATCACATCTTGACTGAAATCCACCTCACCTATTGATACTGTTTTCCTCTGAAGGATCATCTTTTATATAATTTCCCTGTTATTTACATAGCGAAGTCCGCATAGCTGAGTAGTCAAGTACTGGGAAGCCTTAGTTCAGGTCTGGAGCTAATATATTTGTATCAGTGCAGTACTGTAATTGGGCTGATGTGAATAGCAAAGCCATCTTGAGCTACAGACAAAATTTTTCTGAAAGGATTTCTGTAAAACGTGTCTGAGGCAATTGCAGACAGAAGGGTGAATTTATTTTTTGCAAGGTTAACTGTTACTTCATGTTAAAGCACTAAGACTTCTTATGCTTCAGAGATCTCTTTTGCTTTGTTTCTTGACTGACTGAATCAAGTCAGATAATTTCTCAATTTCCAGAAATTGCTTGTAAATTTCCTCTCGATTACAAAATTTACTGTTATCTTTGCAACAAGAGTCTTGATAGGCTGATACCACCATCGTGTGGGGAAAATGCAAACTGCATGATTGTTGCACGCAGTTTAGCAGCTGTAGATGCGTTATATCAAGTATGACTTGAACAGTATATGTAAAATGTTATCACTTTGCAAAAGTGTGATTGTTCTTCAAAGTTATTAAAAAAATGAAGCTCTGAAGGCAGTATTACAAGGTTTTCTTATGTAAATCAACACACAAAGCTATCATCTAAAATTTTACCTACAATCAGCAAGTCTGGAGCTTTTTGATTTCTGGTGGCTAATTCAAAGCTTGCTTATAACTGATACAGAGATTCCTTACAATTTATTAACTATATAAATCACTTGACAATTTCTTGTAGCTTTCTGACTGCATGCTTTTTTTTCTCTTCTTTCCTCTCCCATCTCCAAGTTTGCAAAGAATTTTCAGGTCTCAAATTGAAAGGGACTTCTATAAAATTTGATAATGTATACTTTGTATTTAAATGTATTTATTGTTTACTTGAGGTTGAATTTTAAATAGTGGGTTTTGAACAGCACCTTGAGTGCTGCAAATGGTATTGTTGGAAGTACTTGTAATTTTTTGTGTGCTAGTCCCTTGATAGAGTTGGTGATGGAAAAAGGTTTTCAAAGTACTTTCCAAAGTAGCAAAATCTCTTACTGTGGCTTCCTTTTTTTTTTTTTTTCCTGCTGATTTTGATCAGTGGAATAATTAAAATATTACTAGAACTTGTTTAGTGTTAATGGATAACAACTGAAATTAACTTTGGGGCTCACATTTTCAGGCATGTGTCATTCATGGGTGCATTACAATGATGTTTTTGGTGTTTATCTTTGTAGTTACTAAAGTTCCACACCATTTCTGAATTATGCATTGTGAAAATATGTGGGTTAATGGCAACAAGCAGAGCTGCATTTGCTATTAATCTGAATTCTCTAGTGTCAGTGTTAATGATACGAGGCTGCTGCAAAAGTAATGTCTCCTATTTTATTATGTCAGCCCATGATGTCTGATGGGGATGTTGGTGGTGTGGCAGTAGAGTTTGAACCTTCCTGCCAATATCCTGCTACATTTTGTTACCGTGTGACAGATGGCAGCAGAGGGACTCAAATGTGTCTGACATGGAAGAGTGGATGAGGCACAGGTGTGTCATTGAATTTCCTCATGAGGAAAAAATGGCACTCGCTGACATTCTTTGGCACTTGCTGAAGTTGATAGAGCCCAGGCAGTGGACGTGAGCACAGCGAGGTGGTGGGTGGTGTGTTTCAACAGTGATGACAGTGATGGTGGGTCACCTCTGTTGGAGCAGATTTTTGTGAGTGTGGCATGCAGGCTCTGGCTCATGGCTGACGGAAATGCATAGCTAATGGTGGTGACTGTTGAAAAAGATTGTTTTGTACCAGAGAATTTGCCATGTCAAACAGTGTTCTTATGGTCTTTGTAACTGTTGTAGAATATGGAATATGGGAAACTGGTTATCATGGAGAGAACTTCTTGCATTTGTATAGCCTTGCAGATTATGATTAGCCTTTTTTTTTTTTTCTTCCTTATGTCATATGTCATTATCTCTTCAGCTCTGTCCCTCTCAAGAATCTCTTATAAGGCAATGCTCAATTTTGCTTAGTTCCAGAGGCTTCAGGTTATAAGTTTTGATGTTTGCCTTCCATTCCAAACTGTGATCTGGTGTCTTTCCTTACCTTTTTTAATTTTTCCTGCACTATAACACACATCACTTGTCTCCGTTCTGCTGCCAAACTGAAATAAACACTTGGATTTTTGGTGTGTGTCACAAGCATGGTCCTCAGTGTTTTTTGGTGTCCTGGAGCGGAATATATACCTTCTGCTTCTACTGGCTTCAAGGCTGATGATGTAACTTTGAACATGTATATATTTCATATACTTGAGAATTGCGGTATCATCTCCCAAAATCTTTTAAAAAATGGTGTATAGCAGTAATATGTATTTTGGAGTTCTGATAATTCAGCTCCTGTTATTAATCAGGTATGTTCTTTACAGTCATCGCTGAACTTTGAGAAGCATTCTGAAAATTTTTCATGGACAGAAAATCGTTATGAAGCAAATCGCAGAAGGCACAACTCATCTGATGGGTTTGATCCTAACTCTGGACGACCTAATGGAGGTATAATTTAGCGTTCATGAAATGTTTTAAATATATTTACATTATTGCTTTCTAACATTCTGACTAGAAGAAGAAAAATGCTAGTCCCATGTGAAGTGCTGTGTTCTGTGGTAAAACAGAGGTAACAGAAAGTCAGATCTTCTTCAAGAAGATGGGTTGAGTATGGGTTGGTTAGAGTAGTGTGATTCTGGGTGGATTTCTTTTAAGAGGAAGAAGACTGTCAAGTTGATTCTGTGGCCAACAGTGTATAAATGATCAGTCGAGAAAGGAGATCAAGTAATCATTATGTTGGACTTCTGTCATCTTTTTCTAGCTCTGTTACGTGAGTCTTTCCTGCTGGTTATGTGAGTGAAAACTTAAGTTCACTATGCAGTTATGTCCCATAGTATAGATAGCTTAAATCCTGTAACTATTTTGCAGAAGTAGATTGTTGTTCCAAAACTACTTGTAGTTATGTTTCTTTTAAATTTAAAAATCCAAGGGCATTTTGGGAGAAAAGAGAAGAATGGTTGGCGTTCACAAGGCAGAAATGGTACAGAAAATACAAACCACCGTGGAGGATACCATGGCGGAGGTTCCCGCTCTCGTACCAGCACTTTCCACTGTGGAAAAAGCCAGGGACTGCATGAGAACAATTTACCTGATAATGATACTGGGAAAAAGGAAGTCAAGGAAGTACCCAAACAGTTTGAGGCTGAGGATTTTGTAAGTTAATTGTAATTATAATAATCAAGGTTTCGTTGTTTCTGCAAGTGCCATTTTATCCATTACAAGCTACTTCATGAGATTTCACCAGTTACAGATCATCATATAAGGGATCACCCTTCCCATAGGTAAGGGGGTGTTAGTCACTTGTCCACTAACTTGTTTCTCTTCTTATTCTCCAGATTTTATCATTGCATTTTTATTATTGTTTAAGTGAAACTGCAGCTGGGTTCTAAATTTATAGTCTCCTGCCACAGTTTACTGTGGTGTGCGTATGTATTAAAGTCTGCACAATTACCTTACTTGGTAAGCTGAAGTACTAACAATGCTGTCTTTCTGGCCATTTGATATTCCATTTTTCAACCTGGAATTCTAAGGTGTAAGAGGAAAGCAGAGCTTCCTCTTTGAAGAACCGTACACCACTGTTGTTTTTTTTTTTTTGTGGATTTTTCTGTTTTGTTTAGTTTTCCCTGGGCAGTTAATATTATGGTACTGACTGTCGCTTGAATGTTGGAGAAGAGAAACAAGTGAGCATTGATAAATATGGTGCTCAGGGGAAATATTCTGTCTCCACTTAAAAATCTTGGACAGCAGATATTGTCATGATTATTTAATTGGTCCTAGTATTCAAGACTTTAAAAATTTCATTTTAAATAATGATATATTTTTTTTCAGCCATCTTTGAATCCTGAGTATGAGAGGGAACCAAACCAGAATAAATCTTTAGCAGCAGGTGTGTGGGGTGAGTATTTTTGATGCTGAATACAAAAATATATTAAAAAAAAAAAAAAGTTGATTTATTCAAAACACAGGAATTTCTTTTAGGATATTACAAGGATGTAGATTGAAATTGAAGAAGTTTCAGTATTATTACAGTGTGAGAATCTTTTTGTAGGAGTAGTAACACTTCTGTTTGGTTATAAATCCGTTATCTCTAGATGCTGCCATGGCTAGTGTTCTTAGCCCAGAAGAAGCGTGCATCTTTTTGTAAGGATGTCAAGAATTGGTGTCCCGAGAGGAAATGTGCTGAAAGTCGGTCACTGGTATTAGTGAAGTGATCCCTATCTTTGTGAAAGAATGCTTCTTACTGATAAAAGCTGTTGAAAAGATTGAAGAGAAATCATGGTATGGAGATGGATAAACTGGTTGATGCCATGTCTAGAGTAGTATGCATATAGTGCTCTCATGCTTGTGAAGGCCTCAGTGTGGAATGTTTGGCTCTAAACTGAGCTGTTAATATGTGAATGCTAATTCTTTGGTAATCTTAGAGGGAAATATGAAATCCATGTTTTCTTTTGAAGATGCAACAAAGAGGGCAAACTGTATTTTGGGATACAGTAAACACAACATAATCAGTGATAAAGAGCTGATTATCCTGCTATATTCAGTGTTGGTGCATCATCACCTTGAAAACGGTGTGCCAGTTCTTGGCTTCTCAATATAAAAAGGAGGATGAGATCACTGAAAGCGTCCAGAGGAGGCAGCAAAGCTGGTAACAGGACTGGAAGGCATGTCCTGTGAGGAGAGGTTGAGGGCACTTAGGTTTCTCAGTCTAGAAAAGAGGAGGCTGAGATATGACCTGACTGCTCCCTGCAGCTCCCTGAGGAGAGTGAGCAGAGGGAGGTGCCAGACTCTGCTCTTGGGAACTGGTGGCAGGACAGAAATGGCACAAAGCCGCCGTGGGGGGGGGGGGGGTCAGACTGGACAATAGGAAATGCTTATTAACTGTTAAGATGGTCTAACACTAGAAGTGGCTTCTGGGTTAGGTTGTTGATGCCCTGTGTTCGTCAGTGCTCAAGAGGCATTTGAGTAATGCCCTCAGTAATGTGCTGTAACTTCTCTTTAGCTCTGAAGTGATCAGACATTTCTACTAGATGGTATTTGAAGGCCCCTTCCAACTGAACTATTTTATTCTATTAACAATTAAAAGTATTTTGATATTAGAGTTGTCAACAAGAGCTGTGTAGCTAGTTTCTTTGAGGAATATCTTTCCGAAAGTAAAATTCTTGCATCGTCAAGTGAAATTTTCTTGCTAATGATGGCTGTAGAAAATGGAACAGATCTTCAGTTTATCTGGGCTTGTACAGTAGGTTATTTGTGGCACTAATGCTGAACAAAGTTCCTGGTTTATGCCTCTGGACCATATGGCTATACAGTAACATGTGAATTAGAAACTTAAGACTGTACACACCTGCACAATATTTTTTTTTTTTTCAGAGTATCCTTTGAACCCTAAATCCAGATCTCCAAGAATGCTCGTCATTAAAAAGGGCAGTACAAAAGAATTGCAGATATCTGGATTCCCTGTAGTAGGAAGTCTCCATTCACAGCCAGTAAAAAATGGTACTGGCACAAGTGTTTATAAAGGATTAGTCCCTAAACCTGCCACTCCACCGGCAAAGGTGAGTTCTTGATAGTGTTGGCATGAATTACATCCTGGGAGCAGAAAAAAAAAATCCCACATTCAGAATTACAGCTATTTCACCACTGAGAATTCTGTGCCTAAAGCGTACTTCCAAATATTGAATAATTCAAGTGCCACGTAGCCCAAAAGTGACTGGAAATGCTTGTTTTTCTTCTAATTCTACTGCAATTGAATATCCACTTATTTCTCATTCACATTTTTTTGAGAATTTGGAGAGATGTCCATATGAGAAGGATGTTTTTAATTTATGAAATAGCAATCCTTTTCGTGTATATGTTTTCTAATAGAAAAAGAGAGCAATAACTGGCTTCAAAATACCTTCAGAATTTATCCCAGTTCTCAATGTAGATAATGTTGCAACCTACTAGAGCCATTCTGGTCCCATTCCATAAGCAGTTTTCCATGTTCATCTTTTAGTTTTGATCTGGGAATTTTTGTATTCCTGAGAGCATCTCATGAAGCTTTTCTTAACTGTACAGCTTAATGCATTAAAAACATTACTTGCAGCTGCTGAAGACTCACATATTTCTTAATACATCAGATATGAGGGTTTTAATTGTTTTTAAATCTGACTCTTTATATGAGCAGCATAAACAGCATTTGTGAGAACATGAATTGCTCATTAACAGTCTCTATGCTACAAGAAAACGTGTTTATGCAAAGTTATGGTTGTAATTATGTTTTGCTTTGTCATTTTTCTGAGATTCTTAAGAATAATCCTCTTGTATTTAATGATTCCTTTTTTTTTTTTCAAGCATACACAATGGAAAAACCAAGCAAAAGAAAATAAACTTGTGAATCCATTTCCTCATGAATCTTCATATGGTAGTGGCAATTTCAGTCCTTTCAAATCAACTGCCAAGGCATTTCCTGTGTCCCAGAATGCAGTGAGAGAGGTAAAGCAATGGCTGTAATTTTAATCACATGTATCTAATTTGTTAGGTTAGATAAGTGGATAAATAGATTTAATATGGAACTGTGTTAAATAAGTTTATTTTTTGGAAGTAAATGTGAGAGTGGATATCATGGAAGGTATCTCAGTGGGCTTTAGACACTGCACAGTTTGTGGGTTTGGTTTGGAGTAAAGACAGTGCGCTGTCACTAACACACACAACTATTAGCAGTGCTTCATACACTTGAATTCCTTTGTGTGAAACAACCGTAGACACTGAAATACAAATATTTTCCCTCTAGTTTGGACTCTGGATATAAATGCAGTACTAATTCCTGAGAAGCTTTTTGTCTTTTGCTTAGTGTTTTATAAAGGATTGAGCTTCTAATAGTCTTATTATTATTTCACTCTCCACATTAGTGTAATCGGTCAAATTCTTCATCGCCTGTTGACAAAGTTGGTCAGCCTCGTTTAACAAAATTGACAAGAATGCGGACTGATAAGAAGAGTGAATTTTTGAAAGCACTGAAACGAGATAGAGTGGAAGAAGAACATGAAGATGAGAATACTGGGCAAGAGAAGGTAACTTTCTTCATACCTGTTGTAGATCCAGCAGTAATGGGTTTCAAACTGAAAGTAACCTATGTTGTGTCTTTTTTTCCTCCAACCAGCTATTAAGGTGTGGTCTTGGATCTCTAAATGCAGGAAAGGACTTACCTTTAGGTGAATTTGCTCCAAATGCAACTTTCTGCACTGAGTCCTATTAATTTTTTCTTTTGCCAGATTTGTTGATAGGTGTCAATATCCCAAGGACATCTTGCCCTTTAGCAGCAATAGAATCATTAAGGTTGCAAGACACTACTAATACTACCTAGTCCAAACATCAGTCCATCACCATTCTGTCCGTTAAACATTGTCACTCACTGTGACATCTAGCCTTTTCTGGTAAACTTCCAGAGGTGATGACTCTGCCATTTCACTGGGCAGCCTATTCCAAAAAAAGAATAAAGAAACTTAATATACTAACCTAATCTTTTGGGAGGGCAGTGTCTTGCACCTTGGCTGTTAATAATCCTAGAAGAATAATTAATGGAAAAACTTGGTTCTGCTTTTCAGATTGTTTCCTTTATAATGAGAATTCTTACATACCTAGAAGCTCTCTATTCTTATTGTAGTCATAGGAGCAGTATTTTTATTTATGCACATATAAGGGACCTGTTTCTGCTTCCCAGTTCAGACCTAGGAAGCCTATATAATATTAATTTGTCAGGTTTCTTTCTTTTTGGATCACTCCATGCAGTGCCTTGCTGGCACCTGAGGATATTCATGTCTCTGCTACCAGGGACCAAGAAACCATAAGCAGAGTTACCTTACATAGTATGAGTGAAGGTAAGTAGTATGTTATTCAGGATGAAGTGGTACACATCTATGAGCAACATAACAAAAACTGGTCTTGAAGAATTATTCTGATTCAGAGATATGGAAAAAGAAGTGGTGCAACTGCATTGCTCTTGAAAATAAAACTGGCTTTTCTGACCTTGTTTCAATTTTGGGCAAAATAAAACTCGATGTAAGGGGACTGTACAACTTAACTGTATGTATCAGTTAGGAAAGCTGCATCTTTTCATTAGGCAGTCTGTTTCTGAGCACTCTAGGATGTCGGATGCAGTGTTGTTTAAGAAGTGCAAAGAGGTTTGATTGAAGCTTAGAAAGATCTTGGAAACATCGTGTAGAATAGCAGAAATTACTGTGTGAACATGATAGGAGTTTGAGTTCCTGGAATTGTTTTGAGTTCTTAATATCTTCATGGTACTTGAAGGTCAAATGCATTTGGTTGTCCTATCTGTACACAGATGTCATTCAGGGACAGTGGATTTAGGTGGAAAAAAAATTTTAGCAATAGAAGTCATAATATCCTTGGACAGTTGTATGTGACATGCAGCTTGGAGTATTTGTTAGTAATTACATGCATCTTGTTGCCATTGATGTTTAACTAATGGAAAGATGTTAAAGTTTAAAAAAAGAAAACAGTCATGTGCCACTAATGCTTGTCCTACTTTCAGCAGTGTCAGGGACTGAAATAACATGGCAAATGGTGATCGGCAGCTGAGTCATGCTTGGAGGAAGCTCTGCTGCCCTAGTACTTTGAACTTTAATACATTAAAGTTCTTTAATGTTCTTATGAATTTTCTTTGATAATCTGAATTATATTCTCCATGTTTATGATTTAACAGCTGACCATATATTTACTGGGCTTTTTTCTTTTTTTTTTTTAAATTTTAAGAAGTCTTTGGTAAGCATTCTAAAGTTTCTGGAAGCAGATACCACTGAGTGAAAGGAGAGTGCTGTTATGAGTCTCAATCCTAGATTCAGAAGTACGATTACTTACAAGTGCAGAACTTCCTGATTGAGTGATTATCTCCTACTGTGGATAATGGTGTTTTATGCCTGCTCTGGGGCTTTTGTTGTCAAAAAGGTGCTAGCTTAGACAATGATCATGCGCTCTTCTCTCTTACAGTTCTTAACAGTTCTTATGTTCTTACAGTTGCTAAGACTTCTGTTTACTGAATAAGAACTAGAAGTTGCTGGAGGAGTAGAATGCAAATAAACATTTTAGGTTTATAGGATTAAAGAACTTTAAAAATCTGTGTGAGCCCTAACAATCTGTTTTCTAAACAAACTCTCCTCCAAGTTCTTAGGGCATGGCTAGTAAGTTACCATTGCAGTAACAACAGAGTGAGAAGTTCTGTGGGTGTGTGTGTGTTGCCTGAATGTAGAGAGCAGCATTTAGTCTTTCTGAACAGTGGGCAGGTGAATTTGCTGGTTGATACATGGTGACTATGACCTGCCCTTTAAACCAAGTAATTTGTGCTTTCAAACTTTGCCTGGATATTTATTAAATAAGGAACCTTATTTTTAAGTTTGACAGATAACTTTCATACATTTACAAATAAGCTTGAATTTTTAAAACGTGCTTCAAACTGTGTAGAAAGGTTTAGGCAGAGCATGGGATTTGCTTTCTACTTTACTAGTTCAGTGGTATAACTGAAGAGTTCTGTAGTGTCTGTGTATTGTAATGCTATTGAAATGTAATTCTCCATTTAAATTCAGCAGAATCACTCGAGTGGAGCATTTTCACAGTGGAATTTACTTTTGAACTTTGTAATATATATATATATTCTTAACAGGATGATGACTCCCTTAACTTGCATAACAGCAACAGTCCTCATCATGACAGAGATATAAACCGAAACTTTGAAAATGAAATTCCACAGGAGAATGGCAATGCTTCAGTTACATCTCAACAGGTCATTCGATCTTCAGCTTTCCCTCAGGCAGATATTCTTTCAAGCTCACTTGAGGCAGAGCATAGGTATGTGCTTCTTACATAAAATGTTTATTTGTCGTAAGTGATCACGTCTTAAATTCTTACTAGCTTAGAATTCAGAATCTGATAACTGAGAAGACAAAATATATTTTCAGATTACTATAAGGGATTTAGACGGACTAATTTAACATGGAATATACTTTGTTTCTACTAGACATATTGTCATCTTTAACTTGCTTTACTGAGAATTTATTTCCTTGTTAAAAAAAAAAAGCAGATGGATCTGCATATCTCATAGGAACAGTGTGTATAGTTACTCTCTCTTCTAAGTAGGCAGCATTTAAAGCATCATATGTAAAAGTCCAGACAGTTTTTCCTTTTTGCTAAAGAAGTGGATTATTTTTATAGCTGTTTGATGCAGCCAGTGATATTGTAAGACAATGTAATGGAAAGGGGAAAATTAAGTTCAAAGGACTGAAGTTAACAGTAACATATGATAGAGATGAGAATAGTGCTGCTGGGAAGTCATAACTCAACTGTGGAGGTGAGCATGTTGTGAGCTCTGTTAAACTGTTTCTGGTAACTAAAGAAATCCAGTATCTTTTTGCAGTGATAGATTGTATGTGTATGTTAGGCTGGAGAACTTCTTTTCAGTACCTGCAGGCTTTCATGACCTTTTCTCTCTTAATGAGCATGAAAAGTGAAATGCAGTCTGCTTTATTCTCATCCTTTTATTCCTCTCCCACCCACTGGCTATGGAAGCAGAAAACTTGGGCTGCTAGTGGCTGCTGGCAGTGATTTTTGACTAGAAGGTAGAAGTTGAATCTAACTCTTACTGGTTAATTTAAATGACTTTGAATCGCCTTCGTAGTGTTTCTAGGCAAGCTTCTCTGTGGTATTCCAGAGATACTGTGCATCTCTACTCTGTGCTAGGCTCTTGGCTGTGACCTGTGGCATGTAGACAGGTGTTACGGTAGGCCTTTAAGTGGAAATCTGGATTTGAAGTGACCATCTTAACTCACTGGAAACTTGTGCATGCTTAGTAACTGAATTGGCACATGTGCAGAATGTGTTTTGGGTTTTCCTTCTGCTACAGAAGGCTTCACTGTACTCTGATTATGTACTTATCCTGCTGGTGTCAAGTTTACTAACCTGAAGTGTGATTTTTTTAGTGTAATTCCTAATGTTGCTTTAAAGAGACAGTGGTCCTGCTAGCTTTAGATGATGTTGCTTAAATTAATTAGCTATTGTCCTCAACTTTACTTATATTAACAGAAGCTTTGTAACTATCTTAATTATACATAATACTGTTAACATTCTAGCATGCTTGCAATAAAACTTTATAACAAATTATTGTTGCTAAAACTATATCACTGAAATGCTTTTGGCGTTGCGTAATGGCAAGTATTTTTTGTATGTGTATGCAAATGGATATATTCTCTTAGAAAAGTTTTAGATGACAAGCGTATTATTTGTTCTGCTTTCTGATGGTTTTGCTTTCCCAACAGTCACATTTTCCAGTCATGTCTAAACAATACAGATGATGCAACTTCCATTTCTGTTATTGTCCTGTTAACTTTTTTAAGCAGACTTAGTTGTACTGTTCTCTCTCTCTTCTACAGTTCTGGGCTTTTAGTGTGGTTATAATAATGGTTAGTGATATCGCTTTAGTCACTTGTACATTTATTCACTGCACGTGTGTTGTATTTGGACCTAGAATTTTTTCTAGGGAGGGTTTTATATCAGGCATCAACTTGAAGCATCTTACAGCCTCTGTTTTAATATATTCACTGTTATTCAACTGTGTCAGTTCCCTGTGCCAGTTCTGGCATATAGCTTTAGAACCCTTTTTATTTTTTGTGAAAGAGCTTTTACTTCCTTTAAGATACAAAGTCTACAGGCATTTCATTTGCCTGAAGAAAGTGGCAATCCATTTGGCAGAATCTTTGCAGCAAGAGAATACATGAACTTCATTAAATGCCACAGTGTCTTCACCATAAGATAAAACATGGGTGTCCAACGTTTTAGCTTGCCTGGACCACACTGATTGAAGAGGAATTGTCTTGGGCCGCATACACGAATGTTTCTCCAAATGTAATGTCTCCTATTTATTTCCGTGAAAAATACAACAGATACAATGAGCACAGCAACTCTGTTTGATAGAGAAAGTTCTCAGCTACAAAAACACATTTTTTCAACATAGTCACTGTGATTAGCTGTGCATTTTTGCCAGTGATGAACAAGAGCCTGCATGGCATGCTTGTCGAAACCTGCACCAGAGAAGATGGTTGCTGATGTCACTGCTGAAATGCACCACTCACTGCCTCACTGTGCTCACATCCACTGTTTGGTCTCCAGAAATGTTTATCAAGTGTTGAATATCAGTGGGTGCTGTTGTTTCTGTGTGGAAGAATTCAGTGACACACCTTTGCTTCATCTGCACTTCATGACGTTGTTTTGTCAGACTGCTCCTCTGCTGCCATCTGTCACAGGGCAACAAAATGTAACAGAATATTGGTGGGAAGCTTCAGTGTCTACTGCCATCCCACCCACATCTGCTTGTGGTGTCCTAGGTATAATAAAATGAGGCATTACTTTTGGAGCACCCCCCATAAAATATGTAGTAGGAAAATATTTTATTCTTTAGCATTTCTATCAAAACATTATGGAAAAAAAAGAGGAACAAAACCATAAAACTAGTGGAATATTTGACCCTGTTTTTGTGAAGCCAATGCATCAGGCTGGTTTGATGGAAGTGGTTGTAATTCTTTGTCAGTTCTCAAGGTGTTTGTCAGAGATTTTTGATGAAATTTTACTCTTCCAGTGCTTCATCCTTGAAAATAATTATTCATAAATGTACATACTGCCAAAAAGCAATGACTAAGGCATGACTCTGAAGTGAGGGAGATTTTTCTCTAGTAAGATAGAACTTAGTAGAAAGCCTAGTAATGAGACATGATCCAATTTTTGAGTGGAATATCTGATTGCAACTCTATACATTCCATTTGAAAATTGACAGGTAACATATTTCTGTTGAAAGAAAAAGGAGTCGCAAGCATAAATCGATGATTAATTTGGCAGTCTTGAAACTGCTCTCAAATTCCTCTGTCTAAACAGAAAACACGCCTGCATACTTCTTGCTGTTCACAGGACTGTGTTTAGCCAGTGTATCAAAATGCATTATTTGCTGTAACTTGAGTTGGCATTGCTCTGCACCCTCCCCATGCCCTGTTTTCAGCCCAGACAGCGCCAACTGCACGCTGCTGTTTGCTTGTTGCCAAGCAGTGGGTGTATGCCGGTGTTGGGCTGGCCTCCTTAGCAGGGGAAGGCTGCCCCTGTGATGGCTTGGGGCAGGAGGTGGGCCACGTGCAGCCTGTGGGTTGGACATGCCTGAGATCAGCCCTGTTTCCATGTCTTCACATCTAAATCCATTTTCTCTGTGTGTGGTTACTCTTGTCCCATCTTTGGCACTGGCTGAAACACTTTGATTATTTCATCTTTGGATATCTCAAGCTTAATCATCAGAAGGGTGTGTCTCCATTTCTTTTCCTCCCCGCATCCCAAAACTTGCTCCTAGTTGTAGTCACGTTGAGGGACATCACCAGCATTTCTCATGGTTGCTTTGTTAACCAGGAAAGAAATCTGCAGATTACCTCTGTGTGAATCTTTTTCTCTTAACACCATTTTTAAGGAGGTACATTACTGCTCCACTAGAAATATTTTTTTCTTCTCTGCCTTAGGTAGATGTCTTGCCTTAAAATAAAGGTATTGCTTTCTTCCATCTTGAACCTTAGGAATATAATAAATATCGTAGTAGTAGCCAAGGTCACTTGGTTGTACTCAAGTTTATTTGCCTTGGATAACATGTATCTTGAGAACACAGGTTGCAGTTTGGTGTGCTCTAAAGTCTGCCGTGTGCTAACACCAGATAAGCTTTCAAGAGGAACCCCATGCATCAGCAGCTGTTACAAAAGCTGTAACAGAATGTTACAAATCATTTTCTCTTTTGCTTTCCTTTTTGTTGCAGTTCTGGAGAACAACCAACCAATTGAAACAATAGGAAAAACAGATTTTTTTGTTATGGCTGATTTCCATTAGAGTTTACTTGAAAGTTCTGTTATCTTATGCTAAGAGCAGCTATGTCTGAGAACGTTGTCTATTGATTAGAAAAGATCCTGGAGTGAGGACATTTGGCTTCTGTGGCAGTATGTTTACTGGACTGGCAGAGGGGGCTGCATCTGTTTGGCATGTGAAACTTGATGGCAGGAAATGTAATGCTTGACATATGCAAGTAATGGAGAAGATACACACTTGAAATTAAGAATGTGTTTTATAGATGCTGTTGCATCTATATATATATCTATATACTGCAGTATTGCTTTTCAGTTTTTGCAACTTTTAAACCCAAACATACAGTGGCAAAACAGCATCAACTGTGAAGGATCTGATAACTTCTTAACTTCTGTGCTTTATAGAACTTATCTTAAATTCTTACATAAAAGTAGGTTAGAAATATGTTTTAAAAAATTGTTAACTAATACATTTATTACACATTTTTACATACCTATTTAGGAAGAGCTTGAACTCTCTGTGTGTGTGTAGAAATTCCCTGATGTTGCTTTTTTTACTTCAAAGGTTGTTAAAGGAAATGGGCTGGCAGGAAGATAGTGAAAATGATGAAATATATGCTCCACTAACAGAAGATGAGATGAGGGAATTCCAAGTCATTAGTGAACAGGTAATGCTAAACTAATGTTCCATTATGAACTTGTAGCTGGTGACCCTAAATACCTACCTTTGAGGAGAATCTCCAGTAGTTCTGATGGTTAGATATGATGTTGTTTCAGTACCCTTTTCCTTTCCTTTCTTGCCTCCTTTGCCCTTTCAGAAGAACAGTTGGTTTAAAAAAATAGGGGAAGCAGTGCTTAGTTTCAGCCTTGCTAGTTGCAGGTTTGCACAGGCTTTCTAGCTCTTCAGCTCAACACTGAGAAAAGGGAATTTTCTGTCAAGGTTTTTATGCACCTTCCTTGGCTTTCTTCACTGGAAATTGAGGAACATGCTATTCGCTAGGCAATCTAGGCATCCTGCTTTGTTTTTCTTTCTTTTTTTTTTTGTAGCAGACTGAAAAAGGGACTGCATCACAGGAGAGGCTGTATGGGAGGGGTAGCTGGGGTAAGACATCTGAGGAAGTGGATGGGAAGAGGGTAAACTTGTTCACTGCAGGAGCTTAGCTTAGTGCAATTGGAGAAGCTCTTGAAGGCAGTTAGCTGGTCCAGAAGTGAAGCCTCTCAGGTGAATTTTTCTTTGTATGTATGTATAACCGATAATGCTGTGGATCTAAAGTAGCCCATAGATTAAGATACAGAGAATGCTGAAATTCAGCAGATTGTTGTGTTTAGCTCTTCCTCTCTCTAAAAACATCTTGTTTTCTCATTTCAGTTACGAAAAAATGGTCTTCGGAAAAATGGCATTTTGAAAAATGGCCTCATCTGTAATCTTAAATTTAGCCCCTGGAAAAACAGCACTTTCAAACCTGCTCTGGAGAATGAAGATTCTGAAACAAGCAGCAGTGATACATCAGATGATGATGATGTATGAAGATTTCTGTAACATCTGTAGAAGCTTGTTTTGATACCATGAAAATACGGGGATGTATTGTCAAAAAAAAAAAAAATCTAATTTATGTAGTAACATACCCCACTAGAGGAAGAATGATGGAACTGCTCTCTGAAGAAAGCAAGGAATGTTGTGTTGGGTGTGTTGAACATTACTATAATTTCTTTGTAAACGAATGTTGTAGAACGAGGACTTGGGTTGACCCAGCATTGACTGTCTCCATCGCTGCAGCATTTCTGACTAGCAATGTGACAATGTAACAATTCAGACTTTCTCATTTAATAATAAAAGCAAAAATAATTGTGTAATGTCTTGCAAATCTTCTGTTTTAAAATGTCCACATCAACAGAGACAAAACAGGCAGCTTGACACAGTGCTTGGCTTGCTGAATTATTATTTTTTTTTTCTTACAGTGGGAATTCTTGAGTCCACTTTTTATGCAAAAAAGGCAACGTTGCATGTCGGCTAAAATGAGCAAGGTGCACTAAAACTCTTTTCCTTAGTTGAGCTGTTGTACTCTTCTACTTCTTGCACACATTATTACTCTTCAGACATTGTAGTGTCGTTATTAATGGCAAAGAATCCTGATATTATGGTTCCAAATTTTTAGAACTAACCTTTAAATTGAAAGCTTTGTAGGATATTGCAAGATCCAATATTCTCACACTGAATAAACTCTTGTGGGAAAATAAGCACTTTATATTTACTATTTACATGCAGAAAAATAATTACACTGACTAGATTTTGTCCCCTACATGCAAAATAAACTGATACACAGAGTATTGCCTCGCTGCAGAGTGTCAAGGTTGTTGTTTTTAAGGCTAGTAAACTTTGTTTGCATTTACAGTAAATATACGCTAGTAGTAGTCACTGCGTTTCAGAATAAGACGGAAAATGGTCTTATCACCAGATCTTGCTTTTATAGCAACAGAAGTATATCTTTATCACACATTTTAAAACTAGTAATATTTATAATTTATTTAATTCATTACAAGTATTTTTTGCAAGTTGGTAGAAACTTTGTGGCATCAATCTGCAAGCACAACTGCTCTTGGTGGTGTCATGCATATTTATAACCCAGCTTATATATGGACATTCTTTAATATATTTTTGAATTGTACTACTTTGTATGTAAGTATTTCACAATTTTAAACTCTAAAGCAAATACATTTATGACGATGGGATTTTTTTCCATGTTTAGCTCTTTTTAAGAAAAGACTTTTTATAAGGTGGCATCTAACAATTTTGGGCCAAAGATATCATGTGCTTTTAATATATAAGTATATTTAGTTAAAATAAGGTGTCTGTTTAAGAAGTCATTTTCTATTTTTTTTGGAACAGTCATGCAAACGTTGGTGTAGTTAGCTTTGGCGCAATGTTTTTAAATACGTTGTTTTCATGTCTAAATTTAAGAGGATGATTTTTTTTTGAAGAAAAAATTGCTGTATCAGTAATGAAGTCTTTGCTACTTCATGTCTTAAGAAGCTTTCCCTTCTCCAGCATTTTTTTTTTTTTAACCAGCTTGGATACCTTTGTATGACATACTCCGTTTTTGGTTGTTGCATCTCTTCAACAGGATCTGCTGTCTCTCTTAGCTACTTAGTTGCATGTGAATACACTTATTTTGCTACTAATTTTTTTACTACTAATTTTATGCAAATTGATACATAGACCAATTTTAATTGTTTTCTCTATCTTCAGTTTAATGACTAATATAACTTCTATAACTAATGCTTTGGGGAAGAAATTGTTTTGACTTTTCATGCTCGTGCAGAAGCTGTTACCAATGATCTGCATAGCCCATTAAATAGTTACCAGCCTGCTCTGTTAATTCAGTTTACCTCTCTCTGCAGTAAGAGGTAGAAGTGGGGAAGCTTTGATGTTTTCACTGAGGATTTGGGTTTGTTACCTTACGTTCACTTGCAGCGAGGCTGAGTAACACATTGGCCCTCTTTTTTGGCCCCTTAAGAAATGCTTCATGTAGTCTTGTTAGCTGAAGAACTCAGTTTTCTATTGATTTTCTATTTTCCTGGGAAGTGTCACTTGAAACAAGGTTTTTTGTATCTTACTTTCATAAAATGCATGAAAGCGTTTGTATGCACAGCATCCCTCCCTTTTGTGTATGAGGATGTAAAGCAAAATGATACTGGCTTCTCTAGTACGTAACTAGTACGTCTCTAGTATGCCTTCATTCCTCTCCAGGGCCGCTGAACTACGTACCATTCCCAGGATACATTCTCTGCTCATTTCTTCTGCTTAATTAGCTCAACGCCAGCAATAACATCTGCACTAATATCTTGACAAGTTGTTGGGACTAAGTTTGTCCATTTCTTAATCAGGTTCTGTCAAGATTTGGGTATTAAAGACTGCTGGAGAATTTGTCGGTATTGGGCCTAAAGTAAATCAGTGCTGCATGGCACTGCTGTATGGCTTGCTGCGATTGCTGCCATTTCTCTTCTAATCCTGTCTTTACTGACAGAAAACCTTAACTTGATGCACTTTTCCACCTTTTTTTAAAAGGGGAAGGCTGTCAAGTCACTCACTGTTTTGCTTATCTGTTGATGAAGGACATGCACTGTCTGCTGTTAAAAAGGGTACATTTTATATTAGGGCATCGGAACTCCTTTACATCATGTGGAATCTGCAGACCTTCCTTACTCTTCTGCGGGGCATTTTCCCAGGTGTGAAAGAAGCTGTCATCCCTGAAGAGTGGTGTTTATAAAGTAGTCCACTGATGCATACTTGTCCCAGTCAGGAGTCTAAGTTAGATTTTTGTTGTTGTATTCCCAGTCTTGAAAAAATGTTATCAAGCATCAAGGAAATAGAATTTTATGCTCTTATGCAGTTATCTCTGGAGAAAAAAAAAAGCCTCTGATTTGTGATGAAGGCCTTAACTTTAATGATTACATTTGAACTGCTGGCTGCTAGAAACTGGAAGGCATGTTAGTCAAGGCTGTCTTTGTTTTTTCTTCCTGGCCTACTTGCTGCTAGGCAGTCGTTGAATCAATTTCCTCAGCTGCATGAAAGTTCTGGTCTGATTAAGGTAGATAGCTGTTGAGCACCAAGAATTATTGGCTCATTAGAGTGATAAATATGCTGTCAGTCAGATTTCCTCATGCTGTTATAACCATCAAGTGAGCTGTATTGCAGCTTGAACAAGGTTTGTTTGTTCCCTGGATCTCACTGTTCAGCCTTTCCTAGATATAGCTGGCAAAGCATTTGCTAGATGGATGCTGGCAACAATTTGCAAGGTGATCTGGCTCTGTGTGAAACATCGGTGGGTATTGACAGCTTGCTTCTATCTCAGGAGGTTTGTAGTTAAAGATTTGAAAGCGACTTTTGGGGCTTGTCTCTTGGGGCTTGTCTTGTGTTGCCATCTAGGAAAGACGTTCAGACAAAGATGGAAAAAACACCACCAATCATCCCTTTAGCCAGTTTGTCAGTGTACTGTACTGCTCTGTTATAAATTCCCTTCCATACTAGAAAGGGAAAATTTTCATTTACTGTTTTTATCCTATACCGGTCAACAATGATTCTATGATACAGCTTGGAGTTGGAATGAGTGTTTTTCAGCAGCTAGTGTGATTACTCGTGTCCAGATAAGCATCTCCATGTCAGACTGTTGAAGCCTGGGTCAGTGAGAGAGTTGGAGTTCCCCTTAAGAGTTGTGAGGGGGTGCATGGTCTGGCTGGTTCTAGGCAGGGCACTTCAGACTTTCAGCTTGGGAAGCAAAGAAATGCAAACTCTGTCCGCTTTGCCAGGAAATGGTGAAACTTGCAAACAGATGCAAAAACTCCAAATGCTTGAAAGGTAAATTTGGAATGACCTGATTGCATGAACTGTTACATTTTTCTCTATTACCAGATTGGCTGTGTGTGCACTGTGTCAACGGTTTACAGGCGTTTGGTTCCGTGATGAAGGGGACAGGGGACCCACGGGCCCACACCCTGGGAAAAGGGAAAAAAGGGTAAGGAGATGGCCCTGAGAGCAAAGAACAGCGGCAACAATCTGAGGAGAAACAAACTAATTTACTAAATAAGATATCGGAATGCAAAACAACACACTATAATACAATATAATTACAATTTAAGCTGATAAATCCAATACAGAGAGAGAGAATGTCCCAAAATCAAGGTAGGCCTTACTCTACTACCGACGATAAGACGGCTGGAGAGCGAGGTGCTGCCAAGACGAGAGACGGCGGGAAAAGGGACGAGGTCTCGTGATCTGCAATTTTTTATCTTTTCCCTCCGGCTGGAAAATGGTAACAGAGGAGCAAAGTACCGTGGGGAATGTAGTAGTTCTGAGAACCAGGTACATTCTCTATATGATGTTATGATGTGGAATACCAATAACCGAAAATCATAAAACCATGACAGCACTGTCATTAATTGTCTTCTACTGGGACCACTTTGCATTAGTACGAAAAGACAGCCCCTGACCACTTGCTCTGAAGCCAGCCCATATCCATGATTATTGCTTTAGTGTGCGTCTGCTGGGTTTAAGGAAAGTGATACAAGTTTTCTTCTGATCTGCTACTCCGTGTAGCCAATAGAAAGAAATGACGTGCAGCTTTGATCCTGCTTTTTCTAGTATAGAATCTTTGATGCAGTGGCTTCCTTTCTGTTCTTACTTCTGTGTGACAACTTAGTACCTGGGAGATTTATGTTGTCTTAATCTTTGCATCTTCCATCTTGCATTGCTTCCTATTGCAAGACTGCTGAAATGGAACCATCTTTCACAAGTTTTGGAGTATCCTTTCTGAGCCTGAGCTCCTACATTTAACATAGTGATTAACGTCTACATCAATGACCTGGATGAAGGGACAGAGTGCACCCTAAGCAAGTTTGCTGATGACATGAAGCATCTCCCATATGAGGAAAGGCTGAGGGACCCATTTGTGTGAAGGGATCTGTGTTGCTTCTCTAGCTAAAGTTATGTAGTATAGCTCCTTGAAATTTCCCAGAGAAAATGTGATGCCTTTGTAAATTCACTCAGAGTTTGAGCAGGAGGGTGTTTTAATTTTTTTTTCCTGAGAAATGTCTGCAGGCATATCCATCTCCCATCTTACCTCTCTTGTTCTTCAGAGTCTGCATTTAGGATTCTGCATTGGGGGAAACTATTGGAGACGTGTAGATTGTAGCCTTTTCCTTACGTATGAAAAATGATCTAGCTTTGAGTGACATGACCTATGCATGCAGAAATGCACATGCACACATGCGATTTGAATGTAATAGAAGAGGACACTGTAGGAAGGTTAGTGATAATTTATTTTCTACCATTGCCATTTTTACCTGTTCATGTTATTTGTGTCCCTTGTGATGCTTATCACGTTCTTTACTGTCCAGGATATACAGAAATTTAATTACATCCAGACTGAAGGGCCACTGCTTCACTCACTAGACTTGTTTTAGGTAACAAGAGATGCCATTTAAGTTGATAATGTTTGAAATGAGCTGGTCTGTAAGAACTGACATGTACTGTAATCAGTGTACTGAATCTAGCTGCTGTTTATGCGGAAACGGTTATCAAAAGTTGGGAAATGCTTCTGTCTACATTGGAAATCTATTTCAAAAAGAAGCTTGAGTGTGAAGGTAAAACACACAGATACTTTAATGAGTCCTCCTGAGTCTCTGCTTTTTTTCACTTGTTCCCTTCCAAAGTGGGCATCTACAAATAATATTTGTACAGAAGAGTGACATTTGCTTAGGTGAAGATAATGGATTAATTATTCTGAAGATGTAACTTGGAAATACGCTTATTCTCCAGTTAAGCTGTAAATTAGTATAATTTCCTGAGAAGTGTTTTGTCTGATGAAACTGCTGAGAAAATGAAGCCATTGTTGCATGCAGAATGGGTGATACTTGGCTGTGGTTATGGTGACCTGATGCTTCCATGGTACAGATAGATTTGTTTCCACTCACTTAACTGCATGATACTCAGCTCTGAGGAACCAGTTCTCTCTGTCTGACTGGGCTGCTGGGAATGCATCTGTGGGGTGGCAAAGCCCAGCAGGCAGGCTGAAAGCAACTGGAGGGAACTCAGTGGCAAAGGAGAGAAAAGAAATGCCTGTGGCAATGGCAAAAGGGAGCAGGCACAAGCTAGTCTTGTGGGGGAGAAAGAGGACTGCAACAGTTTTCATCCAGACTTTGCAGCTGCGGGAAAGTCTTTTTTTCTGGGGCCAGTATAGTGTGTTTCTCCTTGCATTGCTAATCCTGCAATATTGTGATAATCTCAAATTATGCAGTTGTGTTGTAAAAAAAAAAAAAAAAAAAAAGTCAAAATCTTGGGTGCCTCAAGTAGACTCTTGATGGGGTTCTAATTTTTTCTTTTTTTTTAAATAAGCATATTTTTTGCTTCATATTAAGAGCACACCTGTTTCCTGATCAGCACATACCAGTCTTAAAATTACCTATGTACATTTGACACAACTACTCCTTCTAACAAGACAAATGAACCTGTAGGAGGCTTAAAGTAGTTTTTGTATTAAAGGTACTGTATGCTTAAATTCTCCCTAGGATGTGGACCTGTCCTTGCCTCTGAAAGAGGCGGACTGGCTCAGAAAGATGCTCAGATCAGCTCAGTGTTGATTATGTGACAATTCCAGAATGACTCTGTGTTCACAGCTGTAATCCGGAGCTATGAAAACTTCCTTGAGCAAGTTGTTTTATAAACAGTGTATTTAAAAAAAAGAAAAAAAAAAAAAGGCAGTGGTATTGATTAAAATGAGTGTTTCTGAATCCTGTAGTATTACTCTTGATTACTTATTAAGAACTATGTATAATACTGCAGACTAACCTCAAGCATATGAAGATAAATAGATGTTGGTGAAAAGTGCCAGAGGCATGCTTGCAAGGAGGAGAGTTGTTTTGCATTTTGTGCTCAGATAGGGTGATGTGTGTAAGTAAAAATAAAGTGCTGAGTAAGGCAGGTCCTTTCAGGTGGATAGTATGTGTTCATGACACTATGTCTAACCACTAACATATGCTTGCAATGGCTTGGAAGTTGCACAGGCTTGTGTTTCTAGGCCTTCTGTATTTCTTACTCTGCAGGGGCTTGACCTTAGTTTTCCTTAAGTAACCTTCTCTTACTGCTTAATAGGGGTGGTCCTCATGTTATAATAGTTTCCTATTGTGCAAGGACTGCTCCAATACCTCATATTTTTTGATGCTGGCCCACAATGTCAGAGTGGATGTTGGTGGTGTGGCAGTAGAGTTTGAACCTTCCTGCCAATATCCTGCTACATTTTGTTGCCGTGTGACAGACGGCAGCAGAGGGGCTCGGACAAAATGCATCTGACATGGAAGAGTGGATGAGGCACAGGTGTGTCGTAGAATTCCCTCATGAGGAAAAAATGGCACCCACTGATGTTCATTGGCACTTGCTGAAGTTGATAGAGCTCAAGCAGTGGATGTGAGCACAGCGAGGTCGTGGGTGGTGCGTTTCAACAGTGGTGACAGTGACTGTGGGTCACCTCTGTTGGAGCGGATTTTTGTGAGTGTGGCATGCAGGCTCTGGCTTGTGGCTGGCAAAACTTCATAGCTAATGGTGGTGTCTGTGCTGAAAAAGAGTATTTTGTACCAGAGAACATGCTCTGTCAAATAGTGTTCTAATGGTCTTTGTATCTGTTGTAGTTTCCATGGTATTAAATAGGTGGCATGACTTCCGAGGCAACCTGTATTACAAGGGGAAAAATTAAGACTGAAAAATAGATTAGAAAACAGAGCTGGAGTTTTCTGTAGGATCACTAAGGCATTTTAGGAGTGAGGATGAAGGCATCTTCCAGGTAAACCAGGGGTGTAAAAGTGCCCTCCTCTAAACGGGAAATTGTTGCTAGAAAAGGGCAGGAAGGGTGGAACGGCAAATCCCAGTGTGAAATAAAAAGAAATATGCACAGCCTGGCTTAACTCACATGTTGGGCAAAACTAGGCAGCTGCAGTGTAGGTTAAATCTGCATTTTTATTCAGCATTTTTTTCATGTTTGGCTGCAAATAGGATAATACCCTAACAGGCTTCCTAGAGGTGTGTGGTCTCACAGATGAATTTTCGGCAGATTCTGTGGTGCAGAAGCAATGAGTCAACAGCAAAAGAACAGGTCCAGAAATTGCCCCTCACAATCCCAAACAGCAGGATGTAGACCAAGGCAGCCTCAGCCCCCAGGACACCCTCTGCTTCCTCCAGACACTTTGTGAAAGGCTACATCCAGCACTGGCCTCAAGGAGCAAGGGTGGAGCAGAAGCTATAATAGAGTGGAAAACAGTTTCTAAAGAATTACTAAGAAGAAGAGTGAAGGGGACTGTAAAGAGGCCTGGCTGGTGGGACTTGGCAGAGGAAGAGCCCACTGTTCAGCTGTCCACCCCTTCACTCCCCTCATTGCCTCTGCTGAGTGCGGGTGCAGTCACCTCCCAGTGGGCCTGAGCTGCTTGATGGCTAGGCAGCCTCCAAGGGGAGAGCTGAGAGCAGGGCGGGTCCTGGTGACATAACTGCAGGAGACATAGCGGCTGTAAGCATGCGCAGAATGGCTTCAGGGGAAGAAATTTGTCTGGTGGAGAAAGCTGCCAGGAGGAGGGCTGATGGAGAGCAGTGGTGTGCAGGCCCAGGCCTGGCTGAGGGTTCTGTGGTACAGCCAGTTGGTGCAAGAGCCACACGGTGCCTTTGTGTCTGAGAGCTCCAGTGGTGTCTGAGCCCTGGCAGAGTGAATGCAGGAGCAGGCAGGGAAAATAGTGAAATAACTGTTGTCCTCTTGCTGAGCATTTTGCTGGTGGGCAGAGGCTCATGGATGTTTGTGGATGGGAGGGTGTGGACGGCAGTGTGCCCAGAGCTCAGGAGAGGAGCCTAGTCCTGGAACTGCTTCAGTGTTAATTGTTTAAGAAAAAATGATAAAACTTTTCTGCCGTGTGAAACAACTGCGTTAAGATTCACCAGGCCAGGACATTTGACTTCATGAATCATTTACTTCTGTCTTGATTTTGTTACCCAGAAAGTAGAAAGCCACAGCAAAGATGAAATCTTTGTGATTACCTTTTGAAATGGCTGTGACACCGTCAGAGCTGCAGGGTGGGAAGGGACCGAGTGTCCTTGCCTTTAGCAAGAGGTGGGAAAGGGCTGTTGCTCAGGGATGGGTGATGTGGTGAGCAGA
Source organism: Numida meleagris (assembly GCF_002078875.1). Taxonomy (NCBI): domain Eukaryota; kingdom Metazoa; phylum Chordata; class Aves; order Galliformes; family Numididae; genus Numida; species Numida meleagris. The sequence continues at coordinate 17,804,717 of NC_034438.1, forward strand.
GAGAGTCCTTGCTCTGTGGGATGTGCAGGGCATGCAGTCTGCGGAGGGGGAGTGGACACAGAAAGGATACTCGATAATGTTTGCTCATGTTAGCGGTGTACAGCAGCAGTGACACTGTGACTTGCAGTCAACATCACATATTAACTTATGCGGAGTCAATGGTTATGCTTCTGGTGATCTTTTTCTATGCAAGAGTGCTTAATTACTCAGGGAAAGACTAGTCATTGTGTTTTTGGCTTACTTAGGCTTAAGCCTTTACTTTGGCAGAGTCCTTGCACTGATCTGACCACGGCCAGGCCAGGACTGAGCTGGTGACTGTCCCCTTCCAGGTGCTTTTTCGTATACTACTGCACAGTGGTCTTCTGGGGGCACCTTCTGAACCCTACTTCTGTGAACAGATGGAAGTCTGCTTTGAGGGAATTCTGGAGAAAAGAGCCCGGTGTGGTCAGAGAAAAGAGGAAAGATGTTGTTGCTTGGTTTTGGTGTATCTGATCCCCAAGAAGATGACGCTGCTGAGTGTTTTGTCACCCAAACCCCCATAGCAATTAGCATCGAGGATGTGAAATACCAGAGTGATGGAAAGAAGTGTGTGGCTTCATGTGGTGTAGAAGTGGTATTGCTTAGCCAAGGGATCAAACTTAGCAACCAATAGTCTAGTTCTTATTTTCTTTTTTTTAAAATCTTCTAGTCCTTTCACTTTTCACTCCCTTTTCCTATTACCTCGTCCTTAATCTCTGAAACTGCACAGGTTCTTCTCCTGTGTTTGATTGTCTCTGGCTCCTTCTTTATTTTACATAAGCTTCAAAGCCCCCTGTAACGTCAGCATTCCCATCCAGTGTGTCACTTCTCACTCGGATTCAAGAGGGCGACACCTGCCTTTGGCCAGTGATGCCAGCTTGCATCACTCGCATAGTCTGTTCCCAAAGGGCACCCTTATGCTTTCCTCCATACTGTCTCCAGAGGTCAGCAAATTTACCTCGCTGTCTTCTGACAACCTCCCGCAAAAGTCCCAGAATGAAACGAAGCAAAACAAGGAGCCCTGGGGAGTCGGGCTGCTCCGACCTCTGCCTGGCTCCCCGTCCATACTGTGTGTTAACACTCTCCGCTTCCAGCTGTGTTAACACTCTCCGCTTCCAGCTCTCTACCCCTGTAAAAGCAATTCTTCCCTGCGTCTTAAGCCTGTGAAGCTTCTGGCCCCGAACTGGCAACATCTAACCTGCGCAGTAGCACTGCTGAGCCTGGTAAGAACAATCTTGCAGCGGCTGAAATTTCTTCCGGAAGCTTTCAGCCCCCCAGGGTGCCCCGTGCAGCCCCCGAGCGCGCACTCGCCCCCCACCGCGGCTGGTGTCCCGGACAGGACGCAGCGGCCGGCCGTGGCCGTGCGCTCGGCAGCCAGCAGAGGGCGCTGGAGGCCCGCGGGTGGCTCTCACCGCGCTGCCGGCGTTCTGCTTCCTGTTGTTTTCCTGCACTAGTGTAAATAAACGTTCTGTGGCGGTTTATTTTATTTTATTGCTTTATTTTTTGCACTTACTGTGCAGAGATAATCGTGCTGTTTAAGGAGATACTCTACTTTGCTAAAATTACAGCTAGAGATGTTGTTAAGCAGAGCAGTCCACGTGCATGGGTGTACTGTAAATCAAGGAGGGCAAGAGGTTTCTGTTATATTGTTAACTGCGCAAGCTCTGTGCATACGTGAACATTTGTTTAAAGAAAAGCTGGAGGCAAAATCAGCTGTGTTCTCCATCCGGATGTGATTTTTCCTTCAGTACATCTGTTAAATAACTGCTGGTTGCATTCAAGTGCTGTGATGATGTTGTTTCCAAACTTTGCACTTCGGTTTGCGAAAGGCTGATGCTTTCTGATCCAAACACATCCTACACTCAGTGAGGCCTTGGTGTCTGAGTTCACAACAGGGCAGTCACTTCTTCATTAGAAAAATAAAATACAGAACTGAAAGGTTTATTCTGACTGTTCAGCATGGGAAGCTGACACTAGAGGACAGCAAAGAAGTAGTGGATATGTGCTCTTATCTCTGCATTTGCAGATAGAAATTGTCTAATTGGAGCTGACCTGAGATGGTGAATGTCTGCAACTTGCAGCTGACTGGAGAGTTCTCTTTTTCAGTGGATTTTTAGAAGATCTCTCTTCCACACTTTTCTTGTTACTACTGTAGGGAAAGGGTTACTTCCCCATCTGCCCACCTCTAATGTGAGTTAAAGGTGAATTTTTGCTACACCTCTGAAGCAAAACCTTCATTTTGCTCATCTAAAATACACCACTTAAATCAGAAAATAAACTTTCACTCCTCTAAAAACCAACCAAACAAAAACCAACTCACCAGCAAACAGTCTTTTAAAAGAAGTGCTCTGCCTTCATCTATAACTGCTTCTTCAAGTGCTCCCTTCTGCCTGTGAGAAGAGCTCGAACCTTTCTGTAATCCCTTTGTGTCAGCAGTGATATCGTGCAGTATTTCAAACCTAAGGATTTCTCCTGATTATGCCAGAGTTAGAACAGATTGCAACTTTTGCAACAACTTCTGCACATTAGTGGTTACAGTGATGCTACCTGAGGAGGACTGTGCTCGGTAGGTGATGCATCAGTTGTGCTGATGCAGCCAGGTGGAATCACCGTGCAGTGGTGCTTGAAGGAAGTCACAGAACACCACTCCCAGAATATTACTTTCATAGACTGTAAGAGATGCCCAAATTGTTTGTTTTGTCTAGGAAAGAATGTCTTGTAGCATGTCTCACATTACAGGTAAAAGCAGAATACAAAATATGAAGGGTCAAGCTGCTAGGGCAGTAGTGGGTGTGAAGGTGCTTCTGCTATGTGTACTTGCCATTCTCTGCTTTCTGGAGGAACTGGACAATAGAGCAGGGAGAAGCACGGGAGTACTGAACAACCATGTTATAATTGCGGGCTGTGTAGGATGCAGCGTATTCTGCAGGTGAGAGTTTTGAAGTAGGAAATGTACCTTCTGCTGAAGGCTTGAGCTTTTTTTCTCGTTCAGCCTTTTATAACCCTCTGCTGGAGATGGAAATCTGTTTAGACAGGCTTCCAAGTACACACTAGTGCTGCTGATTTTTAACCCCACAGAAAACTCTTTAAAGCCAACATATACCTGTGTGCATCTCTATGTGTATTCAAGCATATCTATGCAATATGATTCTCCTTTTCCTGTCTATGTTTCACTGATAAAGGGCACATTTGTCAGATTTTTATAACCATCACTGTGGCACTCAGACCCAGGTATGGGAAGTTACATAGGTCGCTGCAGCTGGTGGGGCCTCAGGCCCCGTGGAAGGCACCCACCTGCAGGACATGCTGCCATGTGTAAGCTGAATGTCTCCCTCCAACTTGGAGTGCCTCAAAAGAGTTGTAACAAGTCAAAGCCACGTATGCTTGCTGCTGATTAAAACTATCTCTTGCTGAAGCAAAATATAAACGCTCTGGTGGAGGCTCAGAGCTCACTAGTTATTTTCTGAGTCTGTTGTGCATGGACTGCAAATATCGGAGTGAGAACCTGGAAGAGCAGATGAGGAGTAATGGTGCTCCCTCCTCCACATGCCACCCGTTCAGTAGCCCATAGACGACACCTTCTGATCTCTCTACAAACATCTTTTTAGTAGATGTGTGTAGTGATGGCCACCTTTCCCAAGATATCAGGTCACCTATAATTTCCTGAAGATGTCAAACCATCACTCACAAGGTAAGAAGGATGGTCTGTCCCTCTGCCATGTTCTCTTCCAGCTTGGGAAGCATCGCAGGGCACAAGGCTGCTGCAGGGAGCTGCCGCTGCCATGTGTACACTCTGAGTGCGTGACAAATGGATCTGCCTTTTAGGATTTATCCCAAGAAAATATGTTTGTTTTTTTTTTTTTCCTGAAGCATGAAACTTATATTTGTGTTTGAGCAGTGAATTGGCTCACTAACCAGGAAAATCAGAGACAGTCTTTCCACAGTTTATTTACAATATGTCTAAAACCCACAATGTGTAATGTAGAGACAGAAACCTCTTCTCACAGCATTTGTACATACAGATCAATATATTCTGGGGTTAAAGCGAACACAGTCCAATGAACCTATCCTGTTTATTTGTTGATTTCATAGATGTTACAATGGGCATGGGTTTACCTTTGTGAAACAAAAGCAGCAATCAGCTCTTGGCTTTTGTGCGTGGCGTCTTTTCTAAATGGAATGCAAATATGCTTTCCTGTTATTTAGCATCACTGCTGGTCACATTAAAAAGGAGACAGAGGGAAAAACAAATTATAGAATCAAAGAATTAGCTAGGTTGGAAAAGATCTACAAGACCGTCCAGTCCAACCATCCACCTACCACCAATAACTCCACTAAACCATGTCTTTCAACAGTATATCTAAATGTTTCTTGAACACCTCCAGGGACGGTGACTCAACCACCTCCCTGGGCAGCCCATTCCAGTAGAATTTCCTAATGTCCAGCCTAAATCTCCCCTGGCGCAACTTGAGGCCATAATAATTTAACTTGTGTTGCTGTAACTCATTACCTGCAGATATTACGGCTTCTTTTTGTTCCCTTTTTATTGAGCTATGAAAATAAGCTACTTCACTTCCTACTGACTTCGAGCATTTTTGTGTCCATATTAATTTGAGCAGTTTTCCCTTTTCTTCCTGCTTCTCTCAGGTTCTATAAGCTGCGCAGATCCTGTGCACCAGATTTGATTTTCAGCCATGCAGAGACAGCTTGATTAAAACATTTTTCTTTCCCACTCCTCAAGAGCTCAGTAGGAACAGAGATATTTTATTACCAGAACCATATCTATATACAAAGTCAAGATTTTCTTGGACCTGACACCAGCTGGCAGTATTCATCTAAGTATGCCGATTTGCATTTTATGAGCTTTAAATCTGTAGCTGTATTCTGGTTCTACTTCCCTCAACATGAACACTAGGTACAGTCAGTCACATTTTGATTTTCCTGAATTTTATAGCATAGCTGAACTGAAGTTATACACTTGTCATCAGTAGGAATGGAAATGGCCCAGATTTCACAGAGTCACAGAATGGTTGAGGTTGGCAGGGACCTGTGGCTGTCACCTGGTGAAAGCTGAGCTCAAGCCAAGACTCCCAGAGCAGGCTGCCAAGGATCGTGTCCAGGTGGCTTTTGAATATCTCTGAAGAGGGGGATCTTCAGGGATGGGCAGGGGGTTCAAACCTGCCACAATGACTGTTGCCTGCTGAGGCAGTGGGCTCCTGGCACAGAGGTCACATTCAGGTCCGTGCCCCAGGGGCTCTTTCTGTGGTGAGGCCCAGCACACAGAGCTTGGCTGTGTGCCATCATGGTGTGAGGGCAGCCAGTTTGAGTGGCTGTGATGGGGCTGTGCATGGGCCTGTGGGCTTTGCATCATCGTGCTGCACTGTAGTATGGTGAGTATGACATCAGAGTGCATCCCATCCTGTACTGGACTCTGCTCTGCAGAGCCACGTCCCTGCTGGAGGTAGGTGATTGTCAAAGCTACCAACCTGTGTGGGTGCTCAAAAATTTTCTCTCTTGTTGCTGCAGCAGGGAAAGTGTAAAATTGTATGCATCTGTGCATGCAGGTGCTGGGGGTTAGCCACAAAGAGAAGAGAGGAATGGAGCCAAACCCTTGCCAGAAGTCTTAAATCTCTGCTGACTTCACTGCAGCAGATTGGCTGAAGTGTCCCATTTATTAGTGCACACAGAAGTCTAAAAAGCTCTCCTTACAGCTGTGGAGTGTCCACTTTATCTGTTGCTCTGCCAGAACAGCAGCCATGAGAGGGCTTGGCCCTAATACTGGCTTGCTTCTGCTGAGCCTTTGGTGCTTGCTAGGTGCTGGATTACCACAGATAGCAGCAAACTGTGCATCTTCACTGCTGTTCATCCTCTGTTTTTATTGCCAGGATGTGGAACAAAGCAAAGAAAGCAAACAAAGTGAAATGGAGAGGAAAGCAGAGGAACAATTCTTTCTCTGTTGGAATGGATGGAAAGGAAAACCTTTTCGTAGGAAAGGATTTTAGAGGCTGAATGCCTGGTGTTTGTCCACCTCAAAAGCGGTCCTTTTGCAGAAGAAACTGCTCTCCAGTGTTTAGATAACCTATAGTATTCTGCTGTTGGCAGTGGGAGAACTAATGCTGAGGGAGGGAGGGTGGAGGAGAAATGGTTTTCTGACAGAACTGCATGCCCCTGTCCAGAAGGGTGGTACCAGCTATGGAGGTGGCACCTTTGTGATGATGGATGAAAGATGAATGTTTAGATTCCTGGAGGTTCTTCAAAGTTTGGCAGTGAATTCGGGGATGGTTTTGCTAAGACAAAAAAGGATTTCTAAAAACAAAACAAAACTCAACCCCAAAGTAAAACAAATAAAACAAAATTACCACAGTTTGGGAAGAAGTTTGGATGGCTGTAATTGTCAGCAGGTACAAAGCTCACATTGTATGTTTAATCTGTGCATTTGAGAGGTGGCAGTACCTTAAAACCTGGTGATATTAAATACTCTTAAAACAGTGTATGAGGTAGAATTGGTGTCTTCAAAGAGCTTGCACACATTTCTTCAGGTCTTTTCTCCCTGGATTTTAGAACATGAAGGATTTTGTATGCAAGATATGCTACTTGTTGAAAGCACCAATGTCTGACCTAAAATACTGGATGTTACAAAAACCAAAGGAAGAGTAAAATAACAACATAGTTGACAAGCACGATTTTGCTGCTTTCTGCTGTGCCAGAGCATGAAGAAGCCGAGCCTTCCTGGCATCCTCAGACAACTGCTTTTCTCCCCATTTTTCATAGATTGCTCCACTGAAATCAAGTCAGCCCCAGGATGCAATATCGCCTTGCAAAGACATTGTAGACATATATTGGAATCTGCAGCCCAGCTGACCTCAGATGGAGCTGATGGCAGAGGTGGAGACAAAGGCTCTTCTGCTGGTGTATGGGCTTCTCTGCTAGCAGTGCTCCATCCCACGACGGGTTTGTTGTTGTGACAGTGGGCAAATGTTGCCAGGTAAACTGACCTCTGAACAGTGAGGTATTTGTTATTCCTGTTGGTCCTGTTCTGGTGCCCTCCGGTTCAAGCAGAACTGTAGTTTTAGGTAGCTTCCTTCTGATTTTTAGCTTCATCCTGGCCCACTGCCCTGTGATGATTCAGTTGCATGCTCCTGGCTTCAAAAGCTTATGAACTTCCTTTTTGTTAGCGTGCAGGTAAAACTGTGATTAAATCTTTTTACTTATTATATGTAGGCTCATAAAATTGACATATTTTCACATTTTTTCCTTCATGTAGTATTCATGGTTGGACAATGCTACTTTTAATATTGCTATAAAATATCTCTATTTCATGTCATTGTTGAATGGAGTGGATAACAGACAGTGAGGTATTTCCCTATCCAGGCTGGCCACCTTCTCCTATCATGCATTGTCTGAAAACAGGTTAGAGTTTCCTAATCACTTGGGTTTTCTGTGAATATCTATAAAATTTGGATAGAACTACATGTACTAGTTAGCATTAATTTGGCCTGTGAGAAAAGGAGGGATCTGAGCTTTTAGCAGTTAAGATCATGCCCTAAAAAAGATGGAAAATGAACAGGTGGCAGCTCTTCAGATGGGCAGTTCTTCTTATGGATCTGTGTCTGATGCCATGAGCACTGCATAGAGGAAACTATGCCCTGTGTAACTCTGACAGCTCCTTTCCATCACAGTCAATCAGAAGTGCACACAAATTAATTAGCCCTTTTTAAAAAGGAAGTCCTTAATCAGGGCCTGGTACTGTAGTAATTACATCCAGTTCCTTGAGGGCTTGTGAAGTAGTTGCTGATTTAAGGATATCTTTGGGTTGGAAGTATATATATGAGGAAGTATTTGGAAAGCAGTAAGCAACTCTAACCTTTTCAAAGGGCATGTTTATTTTATTGTTACATAAATCATGCAGCACTGTAAAATCAGCAGTTCCAACAGCTGGGAAAGGTTGTTCCTCGTGTGTATTCTGGTATACACAAACTATGCTTAGGTTTTGAAGAGTGTACTCCTTGGGAAGGTTTGCTATATTTAAGAGTTGGTGTCAGCTTCTAAACTGATAGTTTATCTGGGAGTACATGCATGAATTTCATATAATGTGCTCCAATGGGAACAGGGGACACGTGCTTCCTGTGTGCTGTTACCTGGGACATCACTCATGGTGGAACCACAATGCAAGAGGCTGTAAATAGTGCATATGAAAGGTAAAGCTCAGTGTTGGGGGTGGAAGATGATATTTCAGGCAAACATTAAGCATGAATAACTTGTAGCTCATCAGAAAGAGGTTTGCTCCTACCGTGCTTGATGTTGTGGTTGCTATCTTAATGTGGAAATTAACTGCCAGATCTTGCAGGACTGCTGCTTTGTGATAGGAGGGAAAATAATTTAGATTACTTTTCTCATCTGCAGTTATTTACCCAAACAGTGACAGAGCCTCCCCCAGTCTCTTTTAACAGAGATCACTAAAGCTCTCCATTATTTCTTTTTCCTTCACATTGCAGGCCTGGCAGAGCTGTGTCTTCTGGAGACTTGTGAGAGATGACGCAGTCCTGGCATTCATCACAAGTTTTGCATAAGGATTACGTTTGTTGTGTTTAAAGACAATCACCAGGTTTCAAAAGAAAGTCAAGTGTTTTCCATACCTTAAATTAAAGTTCCATCTACGTCAAACTCTTGATTTCCAGGAAAGATGAAGACCGCGCTCTGCAGGATTATATCAACATTGGATTTTTTTAACTTAAACACTATCTGGCTAAATGCAAAAGCCCTAGAAGAAACTGCTGACCTTTTGCATGATTACAGCCTCTGCCCTGCTGAAGAGCCATAAATGAATCATCCTGCAGTGAAATGTAAACAGGATGCTACACTTCCATCGCAGCTTTGTTTACCAACATGTGCTCATCTGAACTGCAGTGATGTTAAATTAAGTGACAGCAGCAGTTTGTAGCAATGCAGGAATCCAGGGTCACAGCTGTGGCCAACCCTTTACTCCAAGAGCAAACTAAACCCAGAGGAGTTTTTATCTTCATCTGCCAGGTCTGAATAGTCTTATTTTGAGAGTAGTTAGGATGAAAGTTAGCAGTGATGTCTGAAGTGCACAGTGTGTGAACTGGGACTATTCCTTCAGTTCAGGTTTCACCTGGAGACATGGAACCCAACCAAATCTCACAGCAAAGTGAGAGTGATTGTCTCTTCTCCTGCCAGGTTTCTTTCCCACATGAAAGAACAGAAGGAAGATGCCAAAATAACTCCTAAAGGTTCAAAGAACATGAAACCAGGGAGCCAGCTTTGTCCTCTTGTCTCCTGTGATTGTGATAGCAAATGGAAGCAAGCGGAAAACTTGATGATGGCTTGAATCAAAGTGAGCTGCAGCTGAGCCAGAATGGATCAGGATGGTCTTAGGCAAATTGGTGGAATTAGGTAGAATACACAAACTTTGCCTCTGTATGTATAGAATTTAGGAAGGTGAGGTAATGTCCTATGGAAATACCACTATGGTTCCATTCTTCTTGCACCTGTGCTTCTGCTCCCAGCTGCTGGGAGATGCAGGGTTCTTAGGTGGATCTCATCTGATTATGAAATTATTCTTACAGGTAGATCTAATGAGTCTTGGAGCCTTGATAACTTTTTTTTTTTTCCTGTGCTGAGCTGACTTTATAATGATTTTGGATTCTATTGTGCTTGTACTTGATATTAGGACTTTAGAAAAAGGCACTGGCTTTATGGTCCAGTCATCCTGCCACTATTTCAGGGTCTGAGGTTGTTAAAATAGTTTGTTTGGTATGAAAGCTAGCTCCAATATGTAGCAAAACTTTAGTACAGTGTGATGGCAAATAGGGAGAATAATGAGCAGTGAAGATCATGGATGAAGTTGCTTTAGAGAATGAAGACTAAAAAGGTGCAATGATACGCTGTTGTGTGTAAAAACGGATTTCTCAGTTTCAGCTGTAGTAACTCCTGGGATTCTGTGCCTTTCATTCCCAGTTTGCTCTTTCCTCTGGAGCAAAGGAAGGGTTAGGATATCTGAGGCAGCATTAGCAAAGCTGCTCCCAGTTGTCTAAAAGGGGTTTCTGAGCAGGGCTCTATTCCCATAGTGTTCCAACCATTCTCCTTTGCTTCCCAGTGAGCATGCTACCCGAAGTTAAAATCCTGAGGAGAGTGCTTTAGTATGGTGAAGTTTGTTTCCTGACTTCCCTCTTTGAAAAAAAAATCCAAAAAACGGCTACAGAGATATTTACTCTAATTTACAACTGAAGCATAGAGTTAAACAGGATGGAAACAACTGAACGCAGGAATCTGAAGTGATCCTGGTTTGGAGTACAGCATTAGGTCTGCTCGTGTGAGCCAGCTACACGTGCTGATGAGTCCTTCTCCCTCCTGCCTGATGATGTGTATGTTTGCTCAGGAGACAGAAAACGTGGAAGCAGAAGCAGAAGCAGAGACATGGATGTTTTCTCTACCAGATGTATACAAATGAGCAAAGCTCCACAGAAAGCTTCCAAGTTCTCTTTTCTCCTTGGTTACAATTATTTGTGGGGGGAAGCTCTGTTTTTGTGGTCTTGGATTATTTTTTTCCTTTAATTTTTTTATGTAGGAACATTTTTTTTTTTAGGAACAGCATTGTGATCTTTATAAAATATGATCTATACTGAGGCTTTTTTACTGTCTACAGAAATTCTCAAACACTCAAACTAGGGCTTTTGTACACATCACAGTTTTCAAAGTTTGCATGTTCATCTGAACATCTATGTGCTGCAGACTCCTAAGAGAGAGAATAATGTTCCAAAAGTGCTCATTAAGTGACTTATAATTATGCCAATAAAATAATAATTTTAATGCTTAGGATTTGAATAGTTTAATGCCATGTCATGGGATCTGTCTCAAATAATGATCAGTGAGTCCTAATTTCTATGGCAGTAAGATCTAGGGAAAGAGAATTTCTCTCTATGCAACTACAAAGATCAATTCAATTGCAGTTGCAAAATGATCCTGTTTCTTCTGCAGTGGTTTGAGTATTCTTACGTAAAGATTCTGAAGACAGGTCCTGTGGTGCACATCTAATTCTAGTTAGTGCCATTGAAATTCCTGTTGTTTTACACTAGGCTTTGTATTACCATAAAATAGAAAATGGCATCCTTGACCAGCCGGGACAATAGGAAGAAGAAAACTCCTTATCTTTCATATATTCATTAGCCATCTTCACATCTTAATCCAGAGTTAAGATGCAAATTTCAGTTTCACAGGACTGGCAGAGCCCATTTATTAGGTTACCGAAGTTCAGGAAGGGTTCTACTTCCAGGTGGATGCCTGTCGGCTCTGCGGTACTCCATCTGCCCCAGCAAGGTGGGTGCAATAGGTGCATTACCAGACCTGTTGCTCACCAATGCAAGTGAACTGATTGGTGACATCACAATTGGAGGCTGCCTGGGATGTGATCATACAATGGTGAAGTTCACACTCCTAAGGAATATGGGACAGACTAAGAGTAAAATCAGGATGCTAAATTTTAGGAAAGCCAAATTCCAGTTCTTCAGGGAGTTAGTTAACAAAACCATCTGGGAAACTGCCCTCAAGGACGAGGGAGCAGAGCAGATCTGGCAGATCTTTAAGGAAGCTCTCCTTAGGGCACAACATCTCTCTACCCCCATATGTCGGAATTCAGGAAAGGAAGGCAAGAGACAAGCATGGCTGAACTGGGACATACTGGTAAAACTGGAGAGCAAGAAGAAAATGCAGAGGTAGCGGAAGCAGGCACAGGTACCCTGGGGGAGTGTAGGTATTCTGGTAGGGTGGGTAAGAATGGGGTCAGGAAGGCCAAGGCCCAACTGGAACTGAACTTGGCAAAATGTACAAAAAACAAGAAAGGTTTCTACATGTACATCAACCAGAAAAGGGAAGTCTAAGGATGCCTAATGCCCTAGTGAGCAATACAGGCAGGCTAGTGAAAATGGACGAGGAGAACTCTGAGGTACTCAACAACATTTTTGCCTCAGTCTTCACTGGCAACTGCTCTTCACATACTCTTCAAGTGGATTGGTTGAAAGGCAGGAACTCAGGGAGCAATGGCCCTCCCAGTGTAACTGAAGATGAGGTTTGTGACCAATCACCTGAGAAACCTGAACAGCCATAAGTCTGTGGGCTCTGAAGAGATGCATCCCGTAGTCCTGAGGGAATTGACAGATGTAGTCACCAAATCACTCTCAGTGGTATTTGAAAAGTCACAGCAGTCAGGTGAGGTCCCTGGTGACTGAAAAAAAGGCAGTGTTGCACTCATCTTTTAGAAAGGTAGAAAGGACAACCCAGGGAACTACTGATACGTCAGATTTTTCTATGCCAGAAAAATCACGGAACGGATTCTCCTGGAATGTATACACTTGCATATCTATGTATGTATGCATATGAAAGAGAAGGAGCTGATACAGGACCAACCTAGTGGCATTCTATGATGGTGTAATCACATCAGTGGATGAAGAGCTACTGATATTATCCATCTGGATTTCAATAAGGCCTTTGTTATGACCCCCCATAACATCCTCCTCTCCAAATTGGAAAGATACGGATTTGAAGAGTGGATTGTTCAATGGATGAGGAACTGGTTGCAAGACTGTACCCAGAGAGAGGTGGTCGATGGCTCAATGTCCAGATGGAGAACAGTGATGAGTGGTGTCCTTCTAGGGTGAGTACTGGGATCTGTGCACTTTGACATCTTCATCAATGACACTGACAGTAGGATTGAGTGCACCCTCAGCAGGTTTGCGGATGACATTGAGCTGTGTGCTGTGATTGACACGCCTGAGGGATGAGATTCCATTCAGAGAGACCTAGATGGGCTCAAGCAGTGGGGCTAGGAGAACATCATGAGTTTCAGCAAAGTCAAGTGTGAGGTCTTGCACCTGAGTTGTGGCAAGCCCCACTATAAATACAAACTGGAGGAGGAAAGGATAGAGAACAAACCTGCCAAAAAGGACTTGGGGCTACTGGTCAATGGAAAGCTGGACATGAGCCAGCGATGTGCTCTTGCAGCCCAGAAAGCCAACCATATCCTGGGCTGTATCAGAAGAAGTGTGGCCAGCAGAGCAAGGGAGGTGATCCTGCCCCTCTACTCTGTGCTGATGGGGCCACACCTGGAGTACTGCGTCCTGATGTGGAGTCCTCAGTACGTGAGTTGGATTGCATCCAGAGAAGGGCCATAAAAATGATCCAAGGAATGGCGCACCTCCCGTACAAGGACAGGCTGAGAGAGCTGGGGCTGTTTAGCCTGGAGAAGAGAAGGCTCTGGGGAGAACTGAGAATGACCTTTCAGCATCTAAAGGGGAACTACTGGAAAGAGGTGTCATGGTTTTATGATTTTTGGTTATTGGTACTCCACATCATAGCATCATGTAGTGCACTGGGAGTTAAAAAGTTAATGTTCCGGTTCTGTGGATCATGGGTAGTTCTGGGTACCTGGTTCTCAGGAGAGAAGAAGAACTACATTTCCCAGAGGAGACAGAACTGCTCGCTGTTCTGTTACCGTTTTCCATTCAGAGGGAAAGATAAAACTGTTCACATATTACGAGATGCCACGTTTGCTCTCAGATCCCCTTCTGCTCATCCCAGCAGCGTCTCTCTCCCTAGCTGTCTCTCCACCAGCATTAGAGTAATGTCTTTTGGTTTTTGGACACTATCTCTTATTTTATTTGATTTATTAACTTCAATTTTAATTATATTCTATTATAGTGTGTTATTTTGCATTCTGATATCTTATTTAGTAAATTAGTTTGTTTTTCCTCAGATCGTTGCCCCTGTTTTGTTTTCAGGCCAATCTCCCTACCTTTTCTCCCTTTTCCCTTTCCCAGGGCGTGGGTCCATGGGTCCTTCTGCCCCATTAGTCATGGAACCGGGCCGAACCTGCCCGTAAACTGTTGAGAAGAGGGCAACAGAGTCTTTAGCAGGGTTTGTTGTTGTATGGCAAGGGGAAATGGTTTCAAACTAAAAGAGGGGAGATTCAGATTGGATATAAGGATGTAGCTTTTCCAGTAAGGGTGTTGAGACACTGGATCAAGTTGCCCAGAGAAGTGATGGGTGCCCTATCATTGAAAATATTCAAGGTGAGGCTGGTTGCAACACTGAGCAATCTGATCTAGCTGTAGGTGTCCTTATTCATTGCAGGAAAGTTGGATGAGATGACATTTGAAAGACCCTTACAGCTCAGACAATTCTATGATTCTGTGAGTTCTTGAATTGGCTCAGATGTTCCTGACTGCCTCAATGGGGCTGATTCAGCTCATAAAATAGGGGAAAAGATGTATTCATTTTGTTTTTTTAAATTTCTGAAAACAGAACTGAAGAGTGCCTGTGAGCTGTTTCCTTTCCGTATCTTGTAAAATGTCATCCTGATTGTCAAGCAGAACCAATCTACTTGCATGCAATTTTTTCTTTTTTTATGACTCTCTGCAGCTGAGACTCTTCCATGCACATTTGCGTTAGTATGACCCGTAAATGCAACATCTCATAAATTACGAACATGATCTGAAAGTGATTGAGCCAGAAGGAAGCACACTGAGTGCATACAAATTGCGTGTTGTTTGCAAATCGTGTGACTGATGGAAGTGAAATGGTCTTAATGCATATGTTATCCTGACAAAGCTCATTGCTTGTCTGTTTTATGACTTTTTGAGATAATAGATTCAAACCCAGACTTTTAAATATTATGCAATGAAGTAGTTCGGAAATATTAAACAAAACAAAGACAATTTAACTATTTTGGTATACTCTGTTTTTCTTCTAAATCAGTCAGAGCTCCTTGTAATTCATGCAAACAGGCTGATTGAGAAAAGCATGTGATAGGGAGTTCAGCACAAGGCAATTTTTTAAAATGTAACTGTTGTTTGTTAAGAAGAAGATGATGCAGATGAGATGCCTTCAGCCGGGGGAATGGATTGGACAGCCTCCATGCTTGCTAAGTTTTGTCCAGCCTTTCATTTTCTTTCACTTCCTCCTTAGTTGCCTAGATCATTCTGTTGTTCTGGTGTGCCAGTGAATGGTTCAGCCTCTTTGGCCACCAAACAATCCTCCCAGCACCCAAGACTCACCCCAGAGCTGTGCTTGGTGGGAAGGGAACAAGATAGTAGAGGCTGTGCAGGGGCTGGTGCTGGCAACAGGCTCTTTTCTGGATATGAGACCTGAACCTTGATTTCCTGGAGACTGATTCTCCATAAAGGAGAATACTGTGCTGTGAGTCCTCAGGTTTAGAAGTGAAAATGAACCACTGACAACTGTGTTTCTGAAAAAGTGCCCACCATGACATCAGGGGTCTTATACCATGGTGAGCTGCCCATCCTCTGGAGTGCCATGGGGCAGGTCTTGAGTTGGAATCCCCATGCATGCTTCTGGAAAGCACCACCATCACTTCAAGACCATCCTCCTCTTTCTCAGATTCCCAAAAACTAAACAAAACTTTTCCCATGGCTATCATTTATTTAGACATTTTGAAATAAATGTACAGAACAGAAAGAATTCCAGCTAGCAAATCAGATCTCAATTTATTTAGATATAAAATCCATCCTCCTCTCCTCTCCTCCACCCTCTGAATGTCTTTAGGGACAGAAGGAATGAAAGGAATGGGAAGAGGCAGTAAAGGGGTAAAACACAGGAAAGTGCCCTCTAGGAAGGGAAATCAGCTTCTTGTAGGAAATTTGCCATTGTAGGAAAAAGTACCATTATTTACTAAGGCTGCTTTTTTTGCTTTCTGTTAGAAAACCTAATAGCTTCTTTGCAGGCATCAGCTGCATGCTCTTGAAATTATGGGTGCTGGGAACCTGCCTCAAGCACGCTCATGTATTTATTTATTTTTGAAGGGCATTGTTTTGCCTGTAGGTTGTAGACAGGGGACATTGGTGGGAAGTGATGCAAGTGGCTGGGGACAGCAAAACCAGAGAATGCAGATTACTCTGAGCTGGGAAATAAAAATACCTTTGGGATGTGAAGTGGAGGTTATAAAATGGTGCTAAAGGGAAAGATGAAGCTGGGACAAGGTCATGTTGAGTGTGATGAGAAAAAAGGGCTCACCTGGTTGGGCAGAAGGGTCTGGGTTACCAACTCTCCACTGGGAGCGTGGGAGGGGGCAGCGTAGACTACATCCATCCATGTATATTTGTACTCAGGTGTTGTAGTGAGGTGTGCCTCAGGAAAGCTTATTAATGTTGAATGCAGTTTCCATAGAGGGCAATACACAGGACATGAGGACATATCCTCAGCCAGGAGAATCAGAAACGGTGATTGAGCAAAAACATTTGTAGGGAAAGGGCTGGTTTAACAGCACCATTTAGTCAGGCAGCTCTGGACAAAAGTTCATAATTGTCCAAAATTGTCAACTCCTGACTCCTTCCATTTATATATCTGCCCTTTCTATAGAAGTCAGAAACAGAATGAAAATGCGAAGTCTAGGTGGAAAATGCTGCATGGGAGCCTCTTGTCTTGGATAGAGGGATGTTAAAGGATATGGCCCAGCTGCTTCTCTAACAAATAACTTCTGGAAAGGGCAAAGAGATCTGTGAAACCACTTGCAGCCTAAGCCTGAGCTAGATGGGCAGAACTCTCTAATCTGGGATATCTGAGGACTTTTGATTTTGCTGTTACTGATTCTCTGTAATATTTGGTAGCTAAACCAGTTTCGACTGAGTAGAGGCCAGTAATTTTGTGCAGCCTAGTTCAACTCGTAATGGGTAATTTCATGAAATAACTTCCCTGGATGCCAAAATACTGCCCTATGTTAACAAGGTCTAAAGCAATAGTGAGGTTGGTGGTTTACTTTGTAAACCTATATTTATATTTGCTCGCTCAAGAAGACCTTGTTTTGACATATTGAATTAGTGGTAAGAACCCAGAATAAAGGCTCCCAGGTCTGAAAGATGCATCTGATATTTAAATGCAACAAGTAAATATTTGCTTCTCGAAACTTGCTAAGGTTTATTCTGTCTCAGATAACACTTTGGTTTATACACTTTCATCTGCTGGGCTACAGCCCTAATCCCAGAAGTCCTGAGGAGACTTACAGTTTCTAACACCCTATGTATAATGACTGATTGCTACTTAACTACAATGCACTTTACTTGTGTGGTTTCACAAATGTCTCATGCCAGCGCCACATAACTACTTGTATATAACTTACATAAATGCCACTGCACCTTGCTGATACTTAGTCATTCTTGTAATTGTGCATAGCAGGTACTTAACCTCATATGTGAAAGGAAGAAAAGTAATAAAACTTCAGGAACAATTCTCAGGAAGGATATGGTAAATTTGTCTCTTGCATCATTCTAATGCCCCTACGAAGTCATTTTATTTAAGAAAGGGATTTTGTTTGCATTGTGGTTTTGTGACTAAACAGAGCACATTTAGGCTTAAGCTGCTGAGATGCAATAAATCCCAAACATAAACAATCACATTTATGGAGTTGCTTTTCAAACTACGACCACATCTTTGAGGAAATCTGTTGAAATTCGTATTTACCCGATCCATTTGGCAGTGCTGGCATATCTTGTGGTGGTTTTCATTGGAGACTGTTGTGGAATGTTTGCTCCATTTTTTTTTCTCCTTCTTTCCATACATTCCTTCCCAACTCCTGCTACCCCACCCCAGCCTCACAACAAAGAGATGAACCTAGTCTCCACCACAAGTGCTCTGGAACAGAAAGAAAGGACATATTTTTCTTTGTGAGGAGAGAAGGTTTTGGCTCTGATTTTTTGCAAGCACATACAAATGCAGTTGGTTTCCTGGGCTTTTTTGTATCTATGAAGTTAAAAGAATTGCTTATGTGAGTTAAATTAAACACATACTTTGGTTTGGTTTACAAAATTGAGGCTATGCTGTGAGATTTTTGGATGTTTGCTTGGTTTCAACAATTAATTTAAAATGACAGAAAACTGCTTTTAATGTGTCATTAGGCAAAAAGTCATTAGAATTGGTAATCTATAACAGGCTTTCAGGTCACGGATAATTTCCAGACTGAAATTAATTCTGCAGCATTTTAATCACTGTGTCCCCAGTGTGCGTTCTGGAAATTCTAATAATTATATCGGGGCTCCTGCTGTGTTGGAAAAAGACTTCCAGGGTGATCACAGGTGATGCCACATGGACAGAGCTCTACTGATATGCTCTGTGGGTCACTGAGGTAGCAGATGGCAAATGTATTTAATTTCTGATAACAGAATAATGGGCATGGAAACAAATACTCCTACTCAGTAACCTTACATTTAACAGATACTCTGCCACTCTGCCATTTTCAAGATTTTTTTTCCCAGAGGACCAGGGAGAGACGTGGTAAGACAACACACTCTTGTTCTATTGGATAACTACAGAGGAATTAAAAATGTGGAGTGCCTCTAAACTTTTTGTAATAAGAACTGAATGTGCTGGGCTGTAAATCAGAGAGGATACCATCTGAGTGTATGTGCAGATGAGAGCTACAGCAGTTTCGTGTGGATTGCTGCATTGCTTCCTTACCTTCCTGTAACACAATGGCATGAGTAGATGCACATGTATGCTGTAGTCAGTGAGAAATATCACTTACATGATCTCACTCACAGGAAAAAACCTGTGCAGATGTCTTGCTATCTTTACCATATCGATCACTCCTGTTTCAGAGGGAAGCACTCTTTCTGTGTTTTTTGTTGTTGTTGTTTTTTTTTTTTTCAAATCTGAGTAGTAAACTGAGACTCAATGAGAAATAAGGGTTTCCTGCAATGACCAGTATTCATGCTAATGTAGGAGACTTAGGGGTACAAAATGTTGAGGTATGGGTTCCAGTTCCACTTATGATGAGATAGAGAGTATGTGCGAGGTGATCCTTTGCATGCATATGTTGTGCCTTAGGAAAAAATTATGATACATAATTAAAAGTGAAGCAATTCTCAGTTAGAAGGAGGAGCATGCGCACAGTTTGTACATATCTGCATCTGTATTTTTGGATGAGGTCCCATAACTCACGAGAGTGGGCAACTTTTGTGTTTGCATGAAGTATGTGTTTCAGTAGAGGGCTTTTTTGCCTTTTTGAGAGCAAACAAACCAATCAACAGTGTTACAAAGGTACACCTATATTTTTGTTTCTGTCTGCTAATGACTGCAAAAATTTTCTTTCCATGATTCCATAAGCTGCATCTCTCTGAAAAGACAGAAAATCTTGTGAAGGTAGGATAGGAAACTGTCCTAAAGAATTGATGCTGTGCAGGCAGAGATGCCTTCTTGGTGCTTGCATTCCCTGGAGTATGCTTAAATCAGCTGAATCCTCCAGGCTTCAAACAGCTTATGGATGCTGTGAGGACAGTACAATTGACATTTGTTGCGCTCTGTGAAGAAACGTAAACAATCCATTAGGAAGACAGAAAGGTCTAAGACATTTCAGTACAGGCCTTGAGAGAGATTCTGACTCCAGGTGCATAGTCTGGACCAAATAACCTGAAAGAGGACAGGCATGTCCAGAAATTTGTCATCTCTCCCCTAGCTGTATTGTCTGATTTAATGAGGCATTATCTCGCCTTGAAGGCCTTTGTTGGCTAAAGGACTCGTCCTGTGATTGATGCTATGATGTTCTTCGTGGATAGTCAGCCCTCACCGCCTTTTCTGAGCACCCTAGTAGATGGTGTGTTGCTGTCCCCATGGGGTGTCCATTCTGCCGATCCCAAAAGGTCATCTGCAAGGCGACATGGAAAACACCATATTATTTCTGAAAGAAATCATGAGCATTTTGTGACCTATCATGGCTACCCAAGACAACTCTCTGTGTGAGGTCTGGTGGTATTACATTTCTTACACCAGATCCATGGCAACAAAACAGTGTAGGAGATTCTTACCTCGCTTTGGAGCGCAGCTAGTTGGCCTTCTCTGGTGCTGAGCCTGCATGTGCCTTGCAGACTCCCTTGGGTGGCCTTCTTATAGAGTTGCTCTGCACTTCCCATTTACTTCTGGCTGATAAATCCTACAGAGGAATACAGTGGGATTTGCCCGAGGTTTTTTCAAATAAGTGTGTAGGAAGTTTAATTTGGCCAATTGTATTGTCTCTATTTGGGTCAGATAAAGTGTTGTTGATTCCTATTTCAAGCTAAAGACATGGTCCACAAGCATGTTCTGTCTAAATTCCCCCTGTGATGGCACAGTGCTTGGTGTTGAAGGTACACTGCTACATGCTTGCATTGCTCTAGTCTCAGGGAACATTAATGTTGAGTAGAGTTTTGCTGAAGTAAATAATGTATAAATAAAGGAAAACGAGGAAAACCCAACCTTCTAGATCTGTATGGTGCACCTTAAGAATGCAAGACTTGTAGGATATTAAGGCTTGTTGATGTTTTCTACTGCTACTGGAATTATATCATATCAACCTACTTATGAGATTATGAACTTTCTCTCCGTAGTCACTGTTAACTGATGACCTTTCTCTATAGTACTCTTTTCTCTTCACAGTATCTGCTACCCTAACATATTCAAAGAAAACAATATATAAGATATTCATGGAGAACAGCATGTCATCTCTACATGTGCTTCCTGCATGAAACAAATGAGTTCCTTTAGTGTGGGTTAGGCTCTCCATTCTCTTCTTTATCCTAGAAGCCAGTTCCAGATTTATACATACTGAAAAGATTTATGTTACTAGTGGGAAATAAAAATGCCACCATGTGAAGTCCTGAAAAAGCCTTTCTTTGAAACTTACAATTCCTTCTTCTGTGCATAAGGACAACGAGTTCAGTCTCTGCTACAAATAATTCTAATACATCTTAAACCTACATTTGACTTATCACAGCAACATTGTGGAGGTAGCTCACAGATGAAAATGGATAGTGCCTTGTCTCCAGCTGTGGTCAAATGTGTGGTTTGGTATACCTGGGAAACAAGGAAGAGTAATGAGAAATGTCTTTCTGACCACTGGGTGACTCTTTCTAGTTAAGTGTGCATCCAGAAATTGGTACAGGATGCGATACTTTGGCTTAATAATTTCTCTTTTCATCACAGTATTCAATTTGTGGATAAATCTTGGATTTGTACAGGGACATAGTGATGTTCATGGTTTTATTTTTTGTTTCTCTTAATGTTCAGTTTGCTTTTTTTGACTGCTACCAAACATTACGCTGATTTACTTATGGAAGTATTTATCATAACCTCAGAATTTTGTTCGAGTGGTAATGGTCAGCTTGGAAACCATCAACTGACATTTAAAATCAGGATAATTTTCTTCCATGTGGGGATGACTTTATGTTTGTTTGCCCTGAATTTAACCTGTGTGATAGTATCCAGATATTCAGTCTCATGAGGTCCTCTTGAAATTGTTGAGGATTGGCCTTTTCAACTACTCTGAATAAATAAATATTTAAGTAAGCTTATATATAAGCATATAGATTATATATAAGCATATATAAGTATATGAGTAAGCTTTATCATCACATTGCTTTTTCCATGTAACTTTGAATTTGTTAAACAGAGGAAGTTCGAGGGCAGGCTCTTGCAGGACACCACTTGTCACCTCCCTCTGTGGCATAACCTTACTTTTTGCCTCTGATGAGGTCACTGATGGTCACTGAGTTTCCCTTGGAGTCCTTGGTGGACAACCTTACTGAAAGTGTTAGAAAACCAGAGACATTATTTATTAGTTGACATCCTCATCCACACACTTGCTGATCCATCCAGAGGACTCAAAGAGGTTTGTAGAGGAAGACTTGCCTTCACAAAACTGCTGACACTCTCCAAGTCTGCCTCTTTCTTCCTATGTTCAGCTAATGTACTCACATCCTTCTTGATTGCAGCTCTTTGGCCCCCAGCACCAGAGCATACTGCCTTATGCTTTGAATTACTGAATATAATGATCTATTTTGACTACTTCCATCATCTGAGTGGCTCAAGGTCAGGTCAGGTTCCTCCAGAGTGACAGTTCTCCCTACAGCACAGCTTGCAGTCAGCAATTCTGTAGCTGCCTGCAGGCTCACTTAACTGCAATAATCCTCTAACTGACTGAGCAAATAATCCTCCACAAGATACTAACTGGTGTTCGTCAAAGTTTCTTTCCTTTGGTTGCTTTTTAAGAAGCTTGATTTTCTTTATAAGGAAAGATAATAAGTTTAGCCTGGCATTGCCTTTGATATGCTTACGTTGTGTTTTCCTCCAGATTCTGTTTCATTCTGTCTTTCATTAGGCTGTGTTTCCTGATTTGCTTTAAAACCTCAAATGTCATTGAAGTTTGGCAAATGTATGTCTCTTGTCCAGTTCACTTTATTTCTCTTGTCTTGGAATATGGATTTTTTTTTTTCTACTAGCCAATCATATTTTACCTCCATTAATTGGAGAGATATATGGCAAAAGTTTGCTACCAAAGCTGAAATTTCATAGAGGAGAAGCTTAATAATTTTGAGATGGAGTTGCCTTAGTCAAGAATATATTAAATCCTTGGTTTTGCTTCCACTGTATTTGAAGTAATTTTCATTTTCACATCCTTACTACCATCTTAATTGTCTCCTGCATTAACATCTCCCTTAAAGAATACTTCTGATTTCAGTTGGTTTTATTTCTTATCTATCTGTCCTTGTGGCACTGGAGCTGTTCTGATTTATGCAGCTAAATGTAGCCGATTGTTTAAATCGCTCTTCTCTTAATTTTAAAAGTTTTCACATAATCATTGTGCTTTTTGCCTCCTAAGACACTGCTTCTTCTTCAGCCTTTCTCTTTCTTGCCAGCTTCTTTGAAATTATTGAAACATAACTCATTATTTTGTCCATTCAAGTACTTGTTTGGATGTACACTGCGTACTGTCTAGTAATCTAATATGCATTAATTTGATCCAGTAATACTTTCATATTTGGCCATGCCTCAGGCTAATTTATAGTTCAGCTTTGAGTAATACATTTAATCAGTCTTTAGAGAATGTAAATATTTATCTTCAGTGTAACTCTATAAGTAGTTCTGGAGAATGGTGTAATTACACAGAAAATGCATGGTTTTGCACTTTCCTCTAAGATGACTCAGATCTTACATGGATTTTAAAGAAGCTGAGTGAAAATCTATCCTTGTCCTCTTCATCTGGTAGGATCAGACTTACAGGAAATTCCATATGTGCTTTGCTGGGAGTGTTAACTGGTGCTGCAGGAGCAGAAAACAACACCTCTCTTGAGCTGCCTGCTGTTTCTGCTGCAGTTAAACATTGGAGAGAACATCAGGTTGCTATGGGAAGGCTCTTTCTGTTCCTTCGGTAAAACAGAAGCAGCTCAGGGACGCAGCATGCTCTCTGCTGTTACTGTGGGGGCTCAACTGAAGCCTGCATTTTTTGCAGTACAATAATTTCTGTGATGAAATGAGCCAGGTCAGGTTGCAGCCCTTTCTTGCACCTGTACATAAGCAAAGCACAGTTGTTGGTGACAGCTACAGATAGCCCTGGTAACAGTGCTATGCAAACATCACAGCATTGTATGGTGTTCTCTGAGATAATCACTGCCAGGGCCTGGGATAAGATTTTTGTACTCCTTCTTATTCAGGGCTTATGAGATACTTTTATTGGTTTCAACCACAGAACAGAAGATCTACTGAGCTATATGTGCTTTTTTTTTTTTCTTCACAGAAAATTGGGCTTTCTGGCCGTGTAGGAGTATGAGGTAGGGTTAAATACCTCAGTGGTGTGCGTGACCTCCACATATCTCCAGTGGTATCTGGACCTCACCAAAAGGCAAAGACAGAGCTCCTGTTGACGTTGGCATGATTCAGGATTCACCCTCAAAGACTACACTGCAAAGCTCCTTGGGAATTGTATACCCTCTCCTCATGCACATACAAGACTTTCTTTTTAAGATTCTGTAGATGCTTCCTTAATTAAATGTTGTTCTAAATCATTACTGTGTATGGAGGAACTAGAAATCTAGAAATGATAGCTTGAGAACGTCTGTTCTCTCAGCAACCAATATGTGAAAAATGGTGGGTATATAAATAAATTTCTAGTCATGATATTCTCTGAGGTGTTTCAGCATATTTCTCTGATGAGATCATTTGGGACACTGTATAAAATACTATATTTCCTTGTAGATCCAGCACATATGTTGCATTTTTTTCTATTAAAATAGAGTCATTAGGACAATCCAAGAATTAGACTTAATTTCTCTCCATAACAAACTCAAAAAAAATTACTTTTATTTCCCCCACTGGATTATATAAACCTACACATGACCTCGAACAAGACACAGATTTGACATCTTTTACTCCAGGATAATTTAAGTTTAGAGGTAAAAATATTTGATGTTAGCAATAGCCTAACTGATACAGTGTTTAGACTCAGGTAAGAAAAGATCCAGTGGAGAACAGAACATAGAGAAAAATGTCTGTCAGCTAGTGTTAATTTAATAGATTCAGGGGACTATAGCACATTAAATAGGCCAGAGTCAAGGTTTTCAAACTTCTTCTTCACTGGGAAGTTCAGTTTTGCTCAGGGGCAATCTAATGACTTTCAAACAGGTAGTTTTAAACCCTCCAGCTGCTTTTGCTTAATAGTGATAGTGTCTGTACTCTTGTAGCATGCAGCTGAAGACCAGAACCCTTATCTATGCATGCTTCATAGATTTCAGCCAAACCCCCAGAGTTAAAACTCACAGGCAGCCCTGCTAGAGATACGACAATCTTATCCCATGGCATTTCTCAGGTGATTAATACTCTGCTGATAGTCCTCAGCTCCTCCTTGGGCCACTGGCTCTCCTACTCCATCATTAATTCTCCTGAGCCATTGCTACTTAGGTATTCATGTGTTGGCTAATTTTCTGATATACTTATATATGCTAGTGCATCGATGCAAAAATTATTTAAAAATCGAGTACTTGGAGATATTAGGATTGCAAGATCAAGTATGTGTATCTTAAGGAATGCCAAGATAACATTCTGAGTATCTTGACTTAGCACAAGTATTACAATATCTTCTCTAACATCTAGAAACATTCTGCACTGAGACATGAGCTGCTCTGAAGCATCACTACAGCTGAAGAATGGGTGAAGATTCCTCTTCTAGGAAGAGCCTCATTTATGTGCTGTTTTGAGATACATAGCAAGCAAGCCAGGGAAGAGTTCTTGTGAAGTAGGGCAGATAATCTGTCCTAATCTGATCTCCTTCCTCTTGCCTGTTGAGGCTTGTACCTTTCCTACTGGCTTGTGCCAGGAAACATGGCTTCTTTCAGGCCATGCCAGGATCAGCATGGTGGTGGTGGACCATTGGTGACTCTCACGTGGCTCTCAGTCCTTGCCTTGTTGGGTTGGAAGCTGAATTCGTGGGCTAGCCCAGGCAAAGCCCTGTTGAAGGCTGCAGAGTCTCAGCTGCATCCAAGGCGCGTGTGAAACCTGGGTACCAGCTGGAGTGCTGAGCAGCTTGAATCTATGCAGCAAACCTCTGCTGGTTAAATTAATCTAGTTTAGGCAGGTTTTTATAGGAATTGTGAAGATCTTCTGGATGATTAATATCGAGCCCCTGTCCCTTCAGGCTGGCTCATATTTGGCTCTGATTCTAGGCATGTTTCAAGAAGGATTCCCAGACTGGAAGTGATTTCTGTTCTCTAGGCTTGCATCTTATCTCCATTTATCTGCTTCTGCTGAAAAAATGCAGAAACATTTTCTTAAAGATACATCCCATGGAGGACTTCATGGGATGAAAGTTGTCAGGGAAAGCTGAAATGAGAAGTGCAAGGATTAAGTTGCATAAGTGTGTATGCTTTTTTAGATGAAGGTTAGGAGGGTAATTAAGCATAAGGTGTGCTAATAGTCATGTCTGATGTCTTCTGCAAAGAAGAGTTGAAGCTGACAGAATATCAGGTTTTCTGTATAAACAGTAGTGATGCATTCTTTCCATTCACATAACATTTTTTCTAACACCTCATTAATTTATTAAAACCAGATAACAAATCTTGAATAAAATAATGGCAACGATCCCAGAATAATTAACCACAGATGGTGAAGTCTGTTTAGTTTAAAAACATACATACGCAAAACAGGGTAACATTTATTACGACTGTTGCTGTCATCTCTGAAAGTGCATGTTGATTTATTAATGATTTTGGGGCCCCATGAATGGTTATATGCCCCTGCTATAATTAGTGTTTGCTTTCAGCAGCTGTTGAAAGTTGTTGTTTTGTGATACTGAATAAATTATTTCAGATACAGGAAACATTAACTGCGAACCATCTGTTTTGGGATACATTAAGTTCTCATTTAAAGATGATGTCTGAATAATCACTTTCTCATTTTGAACTTTCAAAAGCAGAACTTAGTTTTTAAAACACTAGAGGTTCACATTAATGCTTAAATCAATACTGCTTCTCTGCAAAAAAAAAAAAGAATTCTGTCACCGGTCCTTTTCAAGCCTTTCAAACTTCCCTAAGTCCTGTGCACTTTCTAAACCGTGGAAAATGATACTTAGAATAAGTATCATTATTAGAATAATACTTAGAAGAATTGTGATAGGCGGATGAACAAACCTTTTGAAATATCCTTATAATC
This sequence comes from Numida meleagris, assembly GCF_002078875.1. Lineage (NCBI taxonomy): Eukaryota > Metazoa > Chordata > Aves > Galliformes > Numididae > Numida > Numida meleagris. Next base: position 17,831,210 of record NC_034438.1, read on the forward strand.
CTATTACTTTTAAGTAAACTTGGTGAAATATTCATAAAAATGCAATGCATAGTTTTATAGGCTAAATAACTCCCTTGGTTTGAAGGTGGGATAAACCTCAGGCCTTCTTTCTCATCTGGGTTCATTCTACACCACATGACACCAATGGGAATCTCTCCTTTGCTGCAGGAGGGGCACAGGGTCCAAAGCCTCTAAAAGTCATTCTGTGTGAATATTAAAGCTGGGAGATCTTTATGTAGCATTCATGCCCTTTGAGCAGCATGAATGAGTATACTTTTCTTCAACGCTTTCAGGGACTATGACTCTGCCACATCCCTGGGCAGCCTGTTCCAATGCCTCACTGCTCTTCCAGAGAAGAAATTCATACTAACATCCAAATTGAACATGCCCTGGTGCAACTTGAGGCCATCCCCTCTAGTCCTATCGCTAGTTATGTGGGAGAAGAGGCCAAACAATCTCCTTTCTGGTAGTCGTAGAGAGCAATAAAGTCACCCCGAGCATCCTCTTCTCCAGACTAAACAATCCCACTTGCCTCTGCCACTCCTCATAAGACCTGTGCTCCAGACCCCTCACCACTTTCTTTCTCTGAACACGCTCCAGCCTTTTCAGAAGCCTTTGTTACCCTACAAGCATGGTCTTCAGTGGTGTCAGCTCTTACTAAATTGACTTATCTGTGCTTCTGATTTTTGTACACTCACTTTTTTTTGAAAATGCACCCTGCAAAGATTGCCCAAAACCTCTAAGATATTTGGAATCAGTTCAATTATTCACAAATTAAATTCAGGTTTGCAATAGTGATTCAGGAAGTTAGGAGCCCTGAAAGAGGTCTTCTTGTGTTTGGAGGTCTCAGACTAGACAGAGTAAAAGGGAAGATCACTCTAATTCCCCTGTTTTTTGGGCATCTATCACTAATGTTGCCCAAAATTGGTTACTGAACTAGATGAATGTTTAATTTGACCTCAGGTCCTACTAACTTCTAGTGTAGTTCAGTACTATGCAGTATGGCTAGCTTGGTCCTGAGTGCACCGTTTTAGTCCTCTCTTCCTGGCTATGCTAATTTCATACTGCTTTTAATTCTTAGCATAATTTGGTGAAACCCAATCCTTTGTTGTCTTGGCTTTCTATGACACACAAACTTTGAAGTGACTTCTGAAGCACTAATAAGCTTTTCACATTGCCTTTGAACTTTTAATATGATGTCCAGATTTTCTAAATGTTTGTAGGATTTTTTTTTGAAGTGTTGGTCAGGAGGAGTTGCAAATTGTTAGGATCATGGAGAAACTGCTCTTCATAGAGAGTAAATAAAGATCAATGATGTGGGCATCCAATCAAGTGAAGGGATTATCCTAGTGTTCATCTAGATGCTATTGAAATAAGTGTACAAAACAAGTTCTCTATCCACTTTAAAGACTTTATCAGATATTACACTGAGAAATCATATGACTTGTGCAAGTCTATACAGAAATTTGGTTGAAATATCAGGAATGGATTGTAAGTATTGCAGTCACGATTCTCTAAAGATGGGAGTATCCCTCCTTTTCCATTTATAGCATAGGGGAGATCATCTCACAGTTTAGGTGAGTAGAACCTCAAAAATACCTGAAAAAAACATAAGAATCCACACTTACAAAAAGTGTGAATTTTCTAGCTGATGTAGCTCTTAGCAATTTTGGTTTATGATGGGATGAAGCTTCTCCTGTTGGAGTAGCATTTTCCTCCAAAACAGTTCAAGATCACAATCTGTTTTTGAGCTGTACATGAGATTTTATAATTCTGCCTAAATGAGATACTTCCTTTTAGAGATTTTAGTTGCAAAGATAGATTTTTATCAGATCAGTCAAGGTTGATTTTGGATTTCTCCTTCTGGGGATAACTAGAGGATTCATGAATTAAACATGCTTCTTTCGGATATTAGGAAGCCTCTTACAAATAAAGAGCAACTAGAAACAATTTAGGTGTTTCCAGGATTTAATTTATAATGAGCTTGTAAGGAAGTGATGGTTGTTGCTCACTACTTTACAACAGCTTTTGTGGTGATGATAAGGAGATAATCACATGCCCCTTATAGGAAATGTTTTCAAGGTGTAATGTTATTTATCTATATAAAATAGACCATGAAAGTGTCTAAACAATGTTTTTCACTTCTACTACTGAATTCTTATTATTTAGGTTTTGACATATGTGTACTTTTTGCCTTTTGTTGGACAATTACAAAGACTTACTAGATTCATTTTTTTATCTCCAAATGTTAGAGGAGCTTCAACTAAACACCTTTAAAAAATAATTATTTTATTTTCCCATCTATGTGGTGCTTTATTTCTGGCAAAAAAAAAAAAAAAATAATTTTTTTTAACCAGCAGTCATAATGATATGAATATCTGACCTGATCTGGCTTATTTTTCATCATTTCCAAAAGATCAGAGTAAACATGAAAACTTTTTTTCCCTGTTCGTTGCAGGAGAGTTGGACTAGATGACCTTTAAATGTCCTTTCCAACTCAAACAATTATATGATTCTATAATTCTAAGATGGGTATAGTTCTAAAAACTAAACTGGAAAGATGAGTTTTATAATGAAACATAATAAAAGGATGTGACAATGCTTCAATTTTATTCGAGCAACAAGATTTTAGAGCTAGGTGTAGTGTGAGTTTCTCATTTCATTTCTTTCATCTCTCTAACGAAGAAACAGGTGTCTGTAGAAATCTTTGGTGAAAGCACTGGCTTTCGCAAAATGAATTGGATCTGTGTTGTTACAGTAGCACTTTAGATAAAGCACTGCACTTTTGAGCCAGCTCTGGATACTCAAGAAGAACTCTGCATGAAGTCCTTCCAGCCTGGAAGCAATGGGCAGAAGGATTTGACTGAAGGAGGGTCCTGGTGGCAGGGTAAGGATCTGGTTTAATGTGAAAGCAGAATGCAGAGAAGGACAGCAGGATGCTCATGCAGGTGAAGAGGAGGAATGAAAGGTGGGAATACAAGTGGGAAAGTGCTGGAGGGGACGTTGAGAGTGAGGATGAGAAGCTGAGCAAGATAAAAAGGATAAGAATCACAAAATCACAGAATCATAGGGGTTGAAAGGGACCTGTGGAGAACATCTAGTTCAGCTCCCTGCAAAAACAGGTTACCTACAGCATGTTGCACAGGAAAGCATCCAGGTGTGTTTTGAATAACTCCAGAGAAGGAAACTCCACAATCTCTCTGGGCAGCTTGTTCCAGCACTCTGTCACTCTCAAAGTAAAGAAGTTTTTCCTCATATTTGTGTGGAACTTCCTGTGTTCCAGTTTTTGCCCATTGCCCCTTGTCCTGTCACTGGGCAGCTCTCGACTCTGTAGATATTTATAACTATCAATAAGATCCCACATCAGTCTTCTCTTCTTCAGGCTGAACAGCCCCAGGTCTCTCAGCCTTTCCCCGTATGGGAGATGCTCCAGGCCCCTCATCACTTTGTGGCCTCCCACAAGAGGAGTTCCCTGTCTTTCTTCAATTGAGGGGTCCAGAACTGAACACAATGCTCCAGAAGTGGCCTCACCAGGGCAGAGTAGAGGGGGAAGATCACCTCCCTCAACTTGCTGGCCACATTCTTCTTAATGCACTCCAGGATACCATTGGCCTTCTTGGCCACCAGGGCACACTGCTGGATCATGGCCAACCTGTTATCCACCAGGGCAACCAAGTCCTCCTCTGCAGAGCTCCTCTCCAGTAGGTCAGCCCCTAACCTGTACTGATGCATGCCATTATTCCTCCCCACATGTAGGACTTTACACTTGCTCTTATTGAACCTCATAATGTTGCTCCCTCCTCAGCTCTCTGCCTGTCCAGGTCTTGCTGAATGGCAGCACAGCCTTCCGGTGTATCAGCCACTCCTCCCAGCTTTGCATCATTAGCAAACTTGCTGAGGGTGCACTCTATCCCTTTCATCTGCGTCACTGATGAAGATGTTGAACAAGACTGGGTGCAGTACTGACCCCTGGGGATGGTGAAGGAAGACAGAAATGGAAAGACCTGGCTGTGGTGAAAGCAAATCTTTTTAACCATCCTGAGCAAGGAACCACAGGAACACTGTGCCGCTGAAGCAGGCAATAATGACATTTCTTGGAGATGCCCAGGCACTGTAGTATGCTGCTGCCCAGGAGAGCTTTCTTGCTGTGGGCTGTCTTGTCCACCATAGAAGCTTTTGTAAGTGAAGTTTAAACAATGCAAAGTTTTGTGGCATGAGGTGAGGACTCCCTTGCTTACTGTTGTGGCCATCCACAGAGTCTGTCTCAACCTCTCTGTCTAGTAGCTTTGTGGGACAAGCAGAGTGAAGACACCATTTGGCAGACATGAAAAACCCCACAGCTTGGCCATGACCCTGCAGCTGTCGAGATTTTGGATCCAAGGTCTAGGACAGGCTTATATGTGCTCCAGCAAGGGGTGTAAAAATAAATATTTTGAAATTAATTTCCATTAGTGGAGAAAAGAGTCAACAGGCTGAATGCTTTGGACTTCAAGCTGGAAAGCAGCCTGCTAACTTGCTGTCAGGTCTTGCCATGTGGTTATTCCTAACATAATACATTTTCTTGGGAATTTATTACAGCACCTCTGCTCCACAATGTTAACAGAAAAATCAGAGGTGCTATGCTGCCCACAGCTCTGATCTTGTAATGAGGAGGCTGTGTTATTATTTACAGAGCAATTGATTCATTCTGAGCTGCTTCTTGTTTGGAATATGACTCACCATATGACTCAGTTTCCATTATTTCCATTGCACTCTTGGATATTCAATTTGGTTCATTAAAATCTTACATTCTGCTTCCACATCATCAGATATTTTTCTTATCAAAATAGTATTTTAGTAGCAGCTGTAATGCAATATGCTGGCAGTGAGAATAAGACCTGGCATCCCTTCAGCCACCATCCATGGGATTTTCACGTGCATGATCTACATTTTCTGTGGTTAAAAGCTTTACTAATTCTGAATACTAATTCTGCTCCTCAAGTCAGCAGGAAGCTTTCGCAAAGATGTCTGTGGAAAGTACACTGCACTCCTCAGGTACTGGCCTTTATAATGGAGAACTCTGCTCCACACACCAGAAACAAGCTGAGCACTTTGGTGTTGACTTACTAAAACCACAACGAAAAGGGCTGCTGATTTTGAAGATGTTCAACTTGGTCCACTTTTTTTTGGAATGATGAATATATAAATTAACCTTCTTTTAAGTGGTTGTGCAGGGGCTGTGTTACACTGTAAGTAGACCCGCCATGAATCACATTTCCAGGACCCAGAAGAGGAGTTCTGTTGCCCATCCCCTCACTTTCCATTGCTAGGTATTCACCCTGAGGTGAATAGAAAACCGGTTTTCTCATAAAATCCACCAGCTACTTGGCATTTGGTAAATGTAAAAAACTGAAATTTTTTAATAAGGTATTTATTCAAGAGTAATTGATTGCAGTCCATTTGTATATCCATTTGTAGAATTCATCAGTTCGTTTCTCACAATTTTCAGCATTTTGCCCAAACTGGGAGTGTTATTTCTTCTTCCTAACCAGGAGAGTTGGAGCATAAAATGTCACTATTTTATTAGATGTATTGCTGAGAAACTTATGGCAATATCTTCATCTTCTTTTAGTTAGTCATCCCTATCTTTAACAATGGTATTCAAATGTATGTAGCATTTATATCGGTAGAAAATTCTGGCTGTTTATCCTTTCTAGTTGGGCTCATAGATATTAGAGGCAGAAGTACATTGCTAATTCATTTTTTCCCACTCTCCAAGGCAGCTGCAGTAGGAGATAGTGTCCCATCAGCATTAACTTTCATGCCATGACATTCTGCTCCCAGCTGACATGGGAGAGTTTATTATGGTGAACATATAGATGTACAAGGAGGTACAAGCACTGAGTCAGAGCCAGATTCCAAATGTCATTGGAAAATATTTTTTGCATGGAGTTTGTAAGTCATACCTCATATTTATACTGGTGGACCATCAAAGCAATTGCTTAAGGGGGTTAAAAAATACCCTGTTGCCTGGTCATAGGCATCTCCTGTTGATGCGGGTTAAGAGAAAAATTGTCCTCAGCTGTCCTCCCTGCTTCAACATGAGATGTTATTGCAGGGATGTGTATGTTCCTCTGCTCCAACCAGCAGCTGGAATGAAATTCAAACTATTGCATGGTAACAACCTGGCGCAGGAGTAGTTTGGATCTGACTGATGGCATTTCTCCACTGCCTGAAGAAGAGTAAGTTGAAGGGGCTTCAGACTTTGTGTGGGTGGTATCTGTAATTGTATGTGACAAAATGTCCTGAAGGATGTGAGGAATAAGCAGTGAGTTAGGAATAAACTTGTACCAGTAGCTGAGAATAGCAAATCCAAGAGTGAAGACTGATCTGTGCCATATACTTGGCTCTCCAGGGAATTGTCTCCTGATAGACCACACAGTGGTTAAGGAAAGCATTTGTGAAAATATTGTTAAGTGTGGTTATACAAAATGTCATATTTTCAGAACTGTGCTTTTTTTAACAGTGGTTTTGAGCACAGCAGTTTGACATATGGCTTTGAAGTCCTTTCTCCCTAGCCTGCTACATTCAGAGTACTGAAGCTTTTTCCATCATAAACTCTTCTTCCAGCAGCACCTCATTCAGTTATTTGAAGTCTGGAAGTAACTTCTGCTACACAAATATTTTAGCCTAAAGGCAGGCTTTTCCTACTTAAAAAGGAAGAATAGGGGTGGCAGCATTTTAACAGGCTATGTTTGTTCCTGGTGCAATTCATCTGATGCCAGTGGGATTGCACTAATCTTGTCTCTAGCATAAAGATGGCAAGAGAAGTGATACTTGAAGAGGCTTTCAAACTGTGATTTTTAAAATAAAAATAATAATTAAAAAAAGGTTGTATTTGGGCTAATCCCAAGAAAGTATTCTTAAAAGCAAGTTTAAATGTCTGTCAGTTTGGCTGGTTTCTAGATGTAATTATGGAATAGTTAAAGATATCACCAATTTATTATGAATTAAAGCACACTACATGTAGACACATACGATCCAGGTAAGAGATTGTGTTGTTCCTTGGAGATCTCAGTGGAGGAGGTTACAATACTGCAAGTTGTAATATCCCTGTGTTTCTCTGTGGTCCCATGCAGGACATAATAACCCTTTGGAATTTTGTACTTTCACAGTACATGATCTTGAGTATATTCCTACTCTCTGGGATTTGGGTATAGTGGTAACTTGTGTTTGCTTGCTTCCATACAAAAGCCCAGAGATCTCTGTAACTTATTCCCTTCCCTATAGGTTGTGCTGGGTTAGCCTTAGCAGGAGGAAGTATAGAGCAATTTGGGATTTGTGACGTTGCTATCCAGGCTAGTTGCCCACAGGGCTGCTATGCCCAGTGCAGGCACTGTCGGCGCCATAGCTAAGGGAAAGGAGATGAAGGCCGTGGCCAGTAGGCTTCTGCATGGCTTCCTGTTGTGGTTTAACTTGGCCGGCAGCTAAGTACCATGCTACCATTTGCTCACTCCCCTCAAAGCAGTATAAGGGAGGGAAATGGAAGCAGAATAGAACATGTAAGTTGACATAAAAACTATTTACTAAGACAGAAAAAGAAAATAGGAGCAAAAATGTACTGATAACTCTATCCACTGTCTATCTATCTGCAGTGCAATTACTTGCCAGCCACTGACCAAAGCCCAATACAACTGTTTGCTAACCGATGCCCTGCCAGCAATACAGTGTCTTTTCACCTGCCAATCAATGCCCAGCAGTGGCTGCCCCCCTGTCAACTCCTCACAGCTTTATGACTTTCTGCATGATGTCACATGGTATGGAGTAACAACTTGCCTCATTCAGGCCACTTGTCCTGGCTTTTCCCAACCCCCTTCCACTGCACCTTGAAGGTGATGGCTCTTCTCTACCAAGCAATCTGGCCTAGCCTCAAGCATACATCAGTCACTCAGCAACAACCAAACCATCAGTGTGCTACTAACACTGTCTCAGTCGAAACAAAGTCACTACCCACCTGTTATTCCACATCATTTACACTGTGGTCAGGTCTTACATTTTCCTATATATCCCAGTTAATCACACAGATATCATTCCCATAGTCTATGGGCCACACCTCTCAATTATCCATGGTATTCATTTAGTCCCTGACTTGTGTAACATCTGTCGTAACAGCCCTTTAGTGCAGGAGAGATGATGCACAGCGCTGGATTACTGCATGCGGAAGCCAGTATTTGGAGAAAAAAGTCATAATTCATTCTTCCCTAATCTGAGTGATTCTTACTGATACTCAACTGTTGGTTGTGCATATAGCAATTGTAGCAGCCATAGTGGTGATAAGAAGCAGTACTACATTGTTTGCATTATTGGCTATTCTCACTCAGCATTGAATCCTTTTGTGCTACACACTGGACTTCCTCGTCCTCCCACCTTACCCTCCAAATGTACCCAGGTCCTTGAACAAAAGCAGTCCCATGGACAGGCTTGTCTTCTTCTGATGCAGGAATAGCCCAGCATGTTTTTCTTATGTACAATGGGGATTTCTACAGTACATAAGAGTTTTGACTGGACAGGAATGGCTCCCCAGCTGTTGTCTAACCATGCAGTTGTTGTTAAATGCGTGTCTGAATGTTTGAATGTCCCAGCACTTACTGCTCTCAATGTAGCCCTTAGAATTCCATTGTATTGTTCGATATTCCCAGAGGCTGGTGCATGATAAGGGCTGTGATTTAGCCTCTCAATGCCATACTCTTTGGCCTCATAGACATGAGGTTATTTTGGAAATGAATCCTATTGTTTGATGCAGTTCTGGCTGGGGAGCCATGATATTGTAAGACTTCCTTTTTAAGGCCTAGGATAGTGTGCGTAGATGGTGGCATATGGCATAGGATTTGTTTCCAGCCATTTGGTGGTTCTTCTACAATGGTAAACACATGGTGCTTGCCATGGTGGGTTTGTGAGAGTGTGATATAATCCACCTGCCAGGCCTTCTCATATATAAATTTCAGTTATTGTCCTCCATTAAGCTTTATCTGCTTGGCATGCTTAATTGCAGCATATTTCACATTCATCAATAATGCAAAAGCATCCATGGTCAGGTCCACCTCTCCCCTTAATCCAGCAGTTACTGCTCCTTCATGGCTCCAAATCCATCTGAAACTGGCTCAATGCCTATGTTATTCATCACACATTCTAAAAACCTGCTAGCATCATGAACTCAGGTTGCATTTCTGCTTATATTTTAAGGATCTTAAGCTTCCCACAAGACCAGAGACACTATCTTCAGTGGAGTTGAAATGGAAGCACATAAATTTCACTGCTTTGGCTTTGGTTTAATTTTACTGATCCCCTATCTTGTCCCACCAAACATTAGGCCCATCTCTGCAAAAAATAAATGCACAGCACTAATAAAAAATTCATTTGTCTGGACAGCTTGATAGAAATTCTTTGGATGCTTTTGATCTTCATTTTTTTCTATAATCTAAGCCAAAATTGTCATCCTAAAATAACACCAAAACCAATCAATCAAAAAACCCTAAAGGAATAAAAGACTGCTGGAACTCAGTTCCTTTATTAGGGCTGAAGTACTGGACTTGCACAAGCTATAATTGTCTTTGGGTTTTTTTTTTTTTTTTTTCAGATCCCAGGCCCCTGTGTGTGCACCCACAGGCATATCCCTTCATTTTGTCTCATTTCAGCCTACTGCTGGAGCAGGACCCTTGCCTCCACCTCAATTTCCAGTGAAGGATTTTCATATCATTCGTCTACACACTGCTCCAAGCTGACAATATTGATTCCTTGTGTTTTATTTTCCTTCCACTTCTTCCGACTCATGGTTAGTTGGAAGTTGAAGGTATTATTATTTCATGATGCAGATCTTCATGCATAAATATTAGATCTAAGAAGTTAAAACTGGAAGGGGGGAAAAGGTTACCAATGTGCTTGATCTCGTTTTCTTTTGAAGTTATTAGGAATTTTGTGACTGTGTCACAGTGGTAACAGAAACAGTTTCTTTTATCATCAAATAAAGCTGATTTTCTTATAATTAATGTCTAAAATCCAAAAACATTATACTGAAAATGACTATGTAAATGAACACATACTACTCATAAGGAAGTCCCATGTATACTGCTTATAAGGCAAGTACATTACATTTACCAACTTCCTTTTTTGTGTAACAGCCATAACTATAGTTAAAATTATCTTCTTGACACATGCACTTTGTTGGCTGCAGTGGGCACCTGCTTGAGCAAACACCTTTCTTCTCCTGGAATACCAGTTGTGGAAAGGTGGAATTCGCATCACTCAGTGTCAGAGATCAACCACTTGCCTAGGCCTGAGCCACTCAGCCTTAACTTTTTTGTGAGTTGGTGGACTGAAAGAAGGACCTTTAGGTATCTAGTCTTTGACCCTTACTTCAAGGGACAGAATTTTGTATAGAAAACCCATTTTCCCACATGACCAGTACAGGTATTCTCTGCTGACTTTCTGCCTTAGCTCCTCCTGGGTACTGCTCCACAGCACCTGACTGAAATCAGGTGCCTGTCCCCTCCCACTGTGGTTGTCAGGGTCAGCATGCCTGGGAGGATGTGCATTGCACATCTCGGCTGACATGAGTTTTTGTGTGTCTCAGTGCCTTGAACTGGCATCCCAGTTTCATAAGAAGATGAATACTGCTTTTGATGGGACAGAGGACTCTTCTACCCTGAGGAGTTTCCATACCTCAGGCTCTGTGTTACAGGACTTTTGTGACTGCAACCTCCCAGAGGGCAGATAACATATATTGCCTGCACTGGTGTTTTGTTGGAGATGGTTAGCCACTTTTTCCTATATGAGAAAACCTTTAGTGGATTTGTATTGTCTGCCTGGCAGTACAGTCATTTCAGAAAGAGATGCAATTTTTCTTTTCCTGTCTATGTATAATGGTCAGCATAAATCTGTAGGGCAGACTTTGTCTCTAAAATTTGCAGAAAACGTGTCAGTTCTAAGGAAGTTACAACCTGCCTAGCCCCAGTGCTTCTGTGGTGATACTGTGGGGAAATGTTGGCAGCAGGGAACAGTCAGACCCAATCCTGGACCTCAGTGATACTGCAGTGTCCACATCAGGTCTCGTCTATTTATCAGTTGTGTGGGTAAAACTTCATGTCAGTGATACTATTAGACTACTGCAGTTTTTCAGTGTAGGCCAAGGTCCCAGTGGCAGAAAGTACATTATGGTCCTTTGGGGTGAATCTTGGCAACTCAGCTTTCAGAATGCAGTTCTGTATGTTACAGCCTTTAGCTGGCTCCTTGTAAAGGAAGCATGAAAAGAAAATGTGTAGAATTAGATTCACAGTTGCTCACTATTGAAAAAAACAAATCAAACATCTGGGTATTTGCATTTTCATTACATTTATTCAGAGTTTCTGATCCATACATACAGAGCAATACAAAAGGTGGTTGCAAAGGGGTGGAAGTTTCTCCATGTTAAGAAGGGAATAAGACCCTTTTCTACCCTGACCTCTCCAGAAAGCACTCACAGAGTTTCCTCTTTTGTCTTCTGCTGGAGAGGAGACATTCTCTTCATTTCTCAAGCAAAAGAGAAAGGAAATGTAAAACTGGAATCTGCTTTAGCACAAGGTGGTAATGGTATGGACCATCTCCATAGATGTAAAACCCCCAGACATCGGGAAAGATGACAGTTATGTTCAGACAGCACAGCTTTGGCTAATTTTTGCTTAGTACAGTTCTTTACTCCCACATGATAGAAATCTGCAGAGTAGCTTCCTGTATTTCTGTTTTCAGTCCTATTATCAAGCCCTTTAAATGTGCATTTTAATACAATATATTACAACAGTACCATCCACTTGATGACAGTTTTTTAAAAAAAACCTAATTATTTTTCTTCAGATCAAAGAACCACCACAGGAAATCCAATAAACTATCACAGACTCTTTCCTCTGGAGCACATTCATATTTTTCATATTCAGATTTGCTGTCATCAGCCACAGTTCTGTTCCAGATCAAGGGAGAGGGAGCCTTTTTTTCATGCGGGAGGGTAGGATTGGACCCAGAACAACAAAAATGGGTACCATTTGTTCTGCTTTAAATCATCCTGGTTTTAAAAATCCTTTAAAGCATTTCATTTTCTGAATGATCAGAAAACATCCAGTTCATTTCCATGTTCAAAGAGATGAACTTGGGGAGAAGCTAATTATCATGTGCTGCTAATTCAGCATAAACAATTGTATTTCCAGCAGTCACTTGGTTTCAATTAAGGCATTTTTAAACTTTCGTGTCTAGAAAATATTATGTGCACCCCTTTGAAAGTGTAGAATAAACACAGCAGTTTTTAATTTTGTCTCGAATATAAATGCCTGTAGTATATGCCTATATAGGATTATTTTTTAGATGTGAATATTTATCTATTTGTCCATGTATTTATTAAAAGAGAAGAGATGGAGTATCTTGCTCAGACCTTTCCTTACCCTATGCTACCATGTGGCAGCCCCAGGGGCAGTTACGTACCTCTTGGGGTGTCTGTTAGCGGAACACCAGCAATCTGGAAGCTGTTTGCAGCAGGGTGATTGCTGTGCTGGGATTTACAAGCTCCTTGTTCTATCTTCAAAGAAACATCATTATTCTGGGGAATAAATTCTCACAGCTGTGAAACTTGACTCCGATGATTGATCCTCAGCAAGGTTTTTTGCAGGTTCAAGATTGAAGATGATGCAAAGCCCTGACTATTCTTCATCTTAGTATGGCTGAAATGCCCCAAGAATCACATACAGCTCCCCAGTACCAAGTGCTAAAATAATTCCAATACATCAGGCATGTCCAACCTGTGTCCTGCGGCCCACACATGGCCTGGCTCAGCCGGCACTGTGGCCTCGCCCCTGCCCTGCACCACCTGCGTCACTGAGAGCACACCCACTGCTCAGCAGCAGCCAAACATTGCTGCACGATTAGCACTGTCTGAGCTGCAGCCAGGGCATGGGGAGCACGCAATGTGGTGCCAGCTCAAGTTATAGTAAATTATTGTGTGCGTTCTGATTCATTGGCTGAACACAGTCCTGTAAGTGGCAAAAACTATGCAGCCTTGCTTTCCATTCCGATGAAGGAATTCGAGAGCAGGCTTCAAGATTGACAAAAAATCATTTTTTTGGTATATTTTCAACTCAATTTTCAGTTGACATAAATACATTACCTGGAATTTTCAAACAGAGTTTATATTGTTGCAGTCAGATATTCTACTCAAAAATATGACCATGTCACTCTAGTTTTAGAAGCGCTCTCTTACCAGAGAAAAGCATTCCTCCCTTCACAATCACGCCTTATTCATGACATAATTTTTCGGCAGTACGTACATTTGTGAACAGTATTTTTCAAGGATGAAGCAGAGGAGGAGTGAAATTTCATAAAAAATCTCTGATGAACACCTTAAGAGTTCACTAAGAATTGCAGCTACTACCATCGAACCAGCCTGATGCGTTAGTTTCACAGAAACAGGGTCACATATCCCACCAGTTCTGTGCTTTTGTTGTGCTTTTTTTAAAATAAAAAATTTTAAAGGTTGAAATAAGTTTTATTACTTATATACATTAACTATATTATTTATTTTATAAGGGCTGCTCCAAAAGTAATGCCTGCTATTAAATTGGCCCGCAATATCAGATGCGGATGTTGGTGGTATGGCAGAAGAGGCTGAACGTTCCTGCCAGTATCCCAGTATCTTTTGTTGCTGTGTGACAGGTGGCAGCAGAGGGGCACTCTGACAGAATGGTGTCTGACATGGAAGTGTGTATGGAACAACAGTGCGTCATCGAACTCTGCCATGCAGAGAAAATGGCACCCATTAACATTCATCAGCATTTGTGAACATTTTTGGAGACCAAACATTGGATGTGAGCACAGTGAGGCAGTGAGTGGTGTGTTTCAGCAGTGGTGACAGTGGGTCACCTCTGTTCTTTGGATCTGCTGATTTTTTTAAAATAAAACAAAAACCCAAAGCTAGTACACGGGTGTTTTTTTTGTGTTTCTGTTCGTTATTTTTTTTTATTATTTGATATGTATTTGATTTGGTAGTAAATGTAACAGATTTGTAATTAGTTAGGTCACTCCATTGAAGTGTTACTTTATTGACACTTGCTGAATGTTTATGGAGCCCAAGCAGTGGATGTGAGCACAGTGGGGTGGTGGGTGGTGAGTTTCAGCAGCGGTGACAGTGACAATGGGTCACCTCCGCTGGTGCAGATTTTGATGGGTATGGCATGCAAGCTCTTGTTCATTGCTGGCAAAAACGTATAGCTAATGGTGATGACTGTGTTGAAAAGCAGTACTTCATAGCTGAGAATTTGCTCTATCACATAGTGCTATTATGTTCTTTGTATCTGTTGTAGTTTCCATGTAAATAAATAGGAGACACTACTTTTGGAGCAACTATGTATATACAGCCTAAGGCAATTCCTATTCACTCATTGTAGCCCAGGCAAGCCAGAAATTTGGGTATCCATGCACTGCATGAATGTTACAGAATGGTCTTTAATGTTTATTAGCTATATACTTTCTAGATAAATATGGTTGCACAAAGTGTTATTGTTACACTGCATTGCTGGATGTAAAAGTCTCTTTCTTCACTTCTCAAGCAAACATCATTGTGGGATTATCTGACTCAAAACAAGATGTGTGATTATGACTTATCAAAAATTGGAACTAAGTTTGCTGAGTCAACACAGGTCATAAAGCATTGCAGGTGGTTGAGAGCTGCTTTTTTTAGTTTAACTGCGTCACAGATGCAAAGCTATGTCAGAAAACTCTGTTTTCACCACTGCTTTCTTCAGTTACTGTTATTACAAAGCAATACCATTCACTACGTACTGCCTCTGGGGAAATGCGCTCTGTGGTCCTTGCCCTGGCTTCATGCTGGGGACAGCAGTAATACCACTGCCTCTCTTTGCTTTGGTTTTGGGTACAAGTGGTGGTAGAGCTACACAGGAAGGAACATAACCTACTTCCCCCCAAGCATTTGGACTTCTGCATGGGACACATCAGTAATATCTGTGGCTGCAGAAGAGCCTTGCCCAGATTTTTACCACACTCCTGGTCTGCCCATGCACCTGTCACTGGTTCTTTGTGGACACATGGAACTGAAGAGTGGATATGTCCGCATAAAGTATTTCTCCACAAAATTGTTGTCATCCCTTAGTGCCTGAACTGGAAACACATAGTGCAGCTACACTTCAATATTTTACTTTTTGACTATTTTCAAGTGCTATAAATATTGTGAGAGCTTTATAGAAAGTGACAGCAAATTCTATAAACAACTCCCATTGAAAGCTTATTTTTGCATGCCCTGAGCACACAGTCTAAGTTTCCCGTCAGGAGCAGTGTTTCGCAGAGACTTAAACCTGAAAATCCCAGAAGTTGGCTGCAACCTTGCTAAAATTAACCCTTAATTAACCCTAAAATAAACTTGTCTGAACCTCTCCCATGCTGATCGTGTTATGAGCTGCTCAAGATGTTTAAAAAGGAAAAAAGGAAACCAACATTCTTTTTTCTTTTTTTTTCTGAATTCATAGTTATCTGTATCTAACTCCTCCCAACTGTTCATTATCTGAAGAGGCAGAACAAGAGGCTGGATAGCAGGAGGGAAAAACTACAACTTAGAGATACCGGTGTACAACAGAACAAGAGAGTTCTGGACAAGCATGTCTGGGTGGATTACTTCAGGAGGACCTGCACAGATACTGAGCATGGCTCAGTAGCAATGGTGTGGTGGTAGCGGATCCAAGCTGATGCTGGGCATTCACACAGCACTGTGTGTGCTAATCAAGAGTCATAGGACAGTGGATGCTGGGGAAGCATGGTGTTGTTCAGTGGCTGATAAGTTGTGGAAGCACCAGCCCTGTTTCACACTGTATTAGCCATGTTGCATGTAAGACGGTGTTGAAAGAATCATATAATCATAGAATGGCTTAGGTTGGAGGATACCT
Organism: Numida meleagris; assembly: GCF_002078875.1. Classification (NCBI taxonomy): domain Eukaryota; kingdom Metazoa; phylum Chordata; class Aves; order Galliformes; family Numididae; genus Numida; species Numida meleagris. The sequence continues at coordinate 17,847,157 of NC_034438.1, forward strand.
TAAAGATTATCAGTTTCCGACTGCCCTACCATGGGCAGGGCTGCCACCCACCAGATCAGGCTGCCCAGGGCTCCACCCAGCCTGGCCTTGAGTGCCTCTAGGGATGGAGCAAAGGCTGCAGTGTGCCCCTGCATGGTTCCCTGGTGGTGGAAACGTGGTGCAGGGCGTGTAAGTTGAGTTTGCAGACCACCATAAGATGTACAGTAAAGAACATAGGCTGTATTTCCACTGAGGGAGCTCTTACACTTAGAGGACGAGGCTGGCCCTGGGACAGGTAGTCACATTCATGCAGTGATGGCTTGAAGCTGGTAGAGCTGATGCTGCTCTTGAGGAGAGCAAGCATCTCTGCAGATATTAATTTCCTTCTTCTTGTGCCAAAATGAAGTATTGGAAGGTCTACAAATTATCGATACGCACTATGTATATCCTGAGGTGAAAAGAGGAGCAGGCTGTACCCTCTATATTTCTGAACTGTTTCATCACATATTTACCTTCATAAGACACTTCTAAATTAAAACACCACAAGTGAGAACTTCCAGCCCCTTGCTCTGAAGAGTGGCCTCATTGAAAAAAGGTCATTTTCCAGCTCAGCTGACATCAGTTAGCCTAAGAAATAGCCCTGCCTGGGATAGCTTGTCTCATTCTCAATGCTTGTTATGGAAGAAAACCCTAGTTTATAAACCTTCAAACTTCAATTTACTGAAATGTGATTATAGCTCTTCTTTTCCTCCAAACCATCAACTCCATCTCCACTTACTAACTTCTCTGTGTTTTCAATATAGTTGAGCAAAAACCATACTCTTACTGCTCGTAGTAGCAGTTGCACTGGGGAGTTTGGGGTGGCCATTGCCCTAATATCATGCCTCATCTAGAAGGCCTCTTTCAGTCACTGAACTATAACAGTGGTAATTTTTTTTAACCCAATGCGCATATGACTGGTTTGGCAAAAGTTTACTAGTGTTTGAGAAGGAAATTCAGATTTTATTTTGCATTGTCTGAGGTCTGTCTGCTCTGCTGGTGTGGTGGCTACTATTGCTTTCTCACTGCTAGGAGAAATAAATACTGGTTGATTTTTTAATTACTTAAGGAAAAAGAGAATTGGTTGATTTCCCCCTCCCTCTTTAAGTGCTGCACTGAATGAGTTTGGTTGTTTATTCTCGCAGGTGGATTCTGTGATTAGGTTTCACCAGCATTTAATGCCTCCTGATCACAAAGACTAATTTTGCATCAGTGCTGAGCTAATCTATTTGGTGGTGGTTAAACAAGCTTTCCTTGTTTTGCTACTTGGGGGTCAAGTGATTGATAGGCTTGAGAAGAATTTCAAAACTGCAGTGTAGTTTGGGCAGCGTAGTTTGGGAATTGCTAGACAGGAAAGAAAATCAGAGTATGGCATGAACAAACACAGGGATTGATTCAAGTTCTCATCTGGGCATTATCACTGAGGTTTCTTTATCGCTGACAGCACTATGTTTCAGCTCCTTTACCTCTTTTTGCCATCTGTAAAACAAAAACCTAAATAGTAAATCTTATTGTGTCAACTCTTTTAAATACCTGGAAGTCACTGAAACAACTCAAAATACTTGATATGTACTTGACCTATAGAATTATATCTTTACTGACCTCACAATTTTCAACTGTTTCTGCTAGGCGTTTGGTTTCATAACACTATTCCAGACAAAAATTTTTAGTAATGATTTTCAGACAATAATATCATTAGGACTTGCTGCGAGTAGATGCACAAAGTCACTAATGTGAAGTTTTATTTCTTTCCAGAGCGAAACAGCACTTGCTTATTATTCACAGACTATTTATGTTCATCAGCATTTATCTGGAAACATTCTTATCTCTTAAAATGAGAGTATAGGTTTTCATTGTTTTGGAAGAGGAGCTGCAGGTTCCTTTGCTTTCATTCAGCAGTGGTTAATGCTGTTACCTCTGCAGTGCCCCAGGCTTTCATCAGAGTATGCCAGCTCTTTCCACAAGCTGCTGCTGGGAACTTCATTCTTTCATGGAACACTCAACATGTTAGTTTACATGACAACTATTTTTTCCTCAGGAGCCTGCTGGTTGCTGAAAGATAGCTGTAGTAATTAAGTTTCCTAACTACTTGTTTTCCTGTTGGTTATAGAAATGTAATTTTATTAAGCCCCTTGTACAGCAGCTCTCAAGCCTTCTGCTATTTTTGAGCCAACCCTGATTTATAACTTGGCATGTTATTATCACTCATGAGCTAATAGGGTTAGAAATGAGTCCTTCCTTCAGCTTCAAGTTTTTATGTAAGGCATTTCCTGAGGGTAAGACATAATGACATTTCATTCAAGTTATTTTGATTATTATATGGATCATTAATTAGGCTTTAAACTGATGGAGCAATGAACAGTATGAGGCTTTTCTAAGTACCAGTCGGAATGCTTATGTGTTGTAACTCCCTCACACACCAGTAACCAACTAATTGCTATTCATTATTACCACAAAAATTAGGAAGCACTAGCTATGCTTCAGTAATGAGAAAGGTTTTTCCTTGCTGATTTTAGTTGGTGGATGATGCCCAAACATATGCAATGAAAGGACTAGGACAGTACTTCTGCTTCCCACTTATGAGTGATTTAATGGCTTAAAGTAAGGATTTGGGTGTGAAATTAATTCAGATTCTTCTTCAATCAGATGCACTATATGCTGTGACGGAGTGCGGCTGTAAACCAGAAAGGGAGACTTTCAACTGGTGATTTTTTTCCTTTTTCTGTTCATGTTATGGTTATCAGCCAAGTACAGAAAAATGTCACATATTTGCCTTTTCTCTTAGCTGCAGTGATGATGATGAGTTCTGCTAACGTTGATTTGTTTATTATAATTGTGTACTTATGTTATTTGTGCCCTCCGGCTGGACGTCACAGAGGCAGAACATGAGCTTGGTACAATGCAGTATTGAGAGTAAATACAGGACTTCGTTATGACATCTGGATTTGATGAGGGGGTACGTAAGTTAATGGGTTTAATAAATCAGTCTTGCTAAGGCTTTGAGTCTGAAAAGATCTGCAAGAGTTTAACGCTTCCAAATTTCCTTCTGCCGTTTATCCAGTGTGGGAATGGAGTGTTGTTTCTGCATAAGAACAATATAAGAATTTTGTTTCATAGTCATCTAGCATAAATGGAGTAATTTATAGAAATAAAGACTGCAAAATAATTGGCAATATATGTGTATAGCTAGCAACAATGTATGTGTAGCCAATATGAATATATAAATGTAATATTTCATCATACGCATTGCAAGAATATCCTACACGATATTGCTCAAATCAGAGAACAAGTCATGACATGCCCGAGGAATGGTCTAAAGAGGCATCGAGAAGGCCTAGCATTCCCCCTCGGTGCTCTTTGTTTAACAAAAGAAGCGTCCTTCGGACAGAATGGATGAAGCTTTGGAGAAAATCACCATGTCAATACAATAAGAAGAGTACTGAGACATCCTGGAAACAGCAGGATGGTGACTGACTGGCACAAGATAGCACATGAGTTAACAAGTGTCAGAATGTAATTAACAGTTGTAAACCTTCAGTAAGATTGTGAACCTGTAGTACCCAGCCAATGGGGAAACAGGGGAGGGGGTAGGCATAAGGGAGACTAGGTACAAAAGCTGCAGTATTGTGTCCCTAGGAGCGCTCCCATTGGCAGGATGCCCGCCATTGCAATCGTGAATTAAAGCTTCTTCAGCAGAGATCCTGTCTCCTAAAAATTATATCAGATGTTTCTGACACTCCCACTGTGAGTGAAGATCTGGAACCCGAACATCCTCAAGTCTATGGGTCCTGATGAGGTGCATCCCATAGTCCTAAGAGAATTAGCTGATGTAGTCACCAAGCCACTCTCCATGATATTTCAAAAGTTGTGGCAATCAGGTGAAGTTTCTGGGGACTGGAAAAAGCGTAACACCATACCCATTTTTAAAAAGGGTAGAAAGGATGACCCTGGGAACTACTGACCTGTCAGTATCACTTCTGTACTGGGGAATATCATGGAACAGATCCTCCTGGATGCTACACTAAAGCACATGGAAGGTAGGGAGGTGGTACAGGAGAACCAGCGTGGCTTCACCAACAGCAAATCCCGCTTGAACAACCTAGTGCCCTTCCATGATGGTGTCACTGCATCAATGGACAAGAGAAGCGCCACTGCTGTCATCTATCTCGACTTCAGTAAGGCCTTTGACATGGTACCCCAAAACAGCCTTCTCTCCAAATTGGAAAGATACAGATTTGATGTGTGGACTCTTTGACGGATGAAGAACTGGCTGCAGAATCAAGTCCAGAAAGTGGTGATCAATGGTTTGTAGGTTTGCCTGGGGTTGTTGTGACCAAAGTGCAGGACCCGACACTTGGCCTTGTTGAAACTCATACGGTTTGCCTTAGCCCATCGATGCAGTCTATCCAGGTCCCTCTGTAGTGCCTTTCTACCCTCTGGCAGATCAACATTGCCTCCCAAGTTGGTGTCGTCTTCAAACTTACTGATGGTGCACTCAGTCCTCTCATCAAGATCAATGATAAAGATGCTGAATAGAAGAGGCCCAAGCACCAAGCCCTGGCATACACATTACCAGCTTGGAATCACATTAAAACCATCACTACTTCTTTGATCCTTTTGGCCAACCTTGATATGTTGCTCGAGGGTAGATTAACACTTTCATGTTCATCTTTGAGATTCTCATCCAGCTACTCCAAACTCCAAAAAGCTTTGTGGCCTTTTGATATTCTGACAGACAACTCTGATATGGGATGAGCAACGTAATATTTGGACAACGTGATCTCTTCCCATGTAGTTGTAACTAGTGCCTACCAAAACCAGAACATTTTTCTCTTGATTGTTTTAGAGCAGCCTCCAGCATTTCAGATTAGTCCAAATTAACTCTGAACTCTGTAGGGCTACTAAATTAACCTAGATAATCTTGCAAGAATAAATTGCCCTTAATGTTTCTAGTAATTTCTGGTTAGGTTTGAATAATTCCATCAAATTGTTTTCTCTGAGCTTTCTCTTGAAACTCCCAAATCAAAGGCATATGAAAATGAGTAATAATTTATTACAATAATAAAATTGTGTAACTGCTGACTGTGCATGTTGTTGAGATATCAGCAAAAGCTCTCTATGCATTAAATTATTTTGGAAGAACCCCTCACACAGAAGCATTGGCAGCCTGGGATCTTAAGTGAGGGACTGGCCCTATGTGGGTTTCAGTGCGATACATTCAGCCTCATCTCAAGGCAGAAAGTTTCTCGCTCATTGGTATTGCTTCATAGTTTGTTACATTATAGATACTATAGTGAGTGATGAAAAAGGTTGCACTATTCACAGGATGGTATTATGGTAACAACCCTAGTAATGGTATGGCGAAGTAGGTGATTCTTCTGTGTTAGTAATGCAGCCTCAAGAATTATTAGGCATAAGTTAAGTTACTGTGTGCTGCTTCTATTTTAGTAATAGATAGAATGGGAATGAACAGGATTTAATGTTACCAGTGTTAGAATTTATGGGAATAGCTCTTTTAGTGTAATTTTACCACCTCATTTTCAGTGATTCTTGGTTATGATGTTATTAGCCTGTCAATTGGCATTTTCTTAATTTGTGAAAGCAAAACCTGGAAAGGAATCCCAGGCAAAGGGATGACCCTGTACTATAGAATGATAAACTGCCTTTCATCCCACTAGTCAGGATTTTAGAAATATGACCACACATCACTCGAGACAAAGGCGCACGCTACCTTACTTTGATTCCACATGTGATTCTGATATAGGATTCTGGAGTATTGCCCAACAGATTTTTAGTTCACTGGTCCCTTCAATTAGCACCTATACCAGGGGCCCAAATGCCCCCCAGTGAAGAATGATCTTGGGATAGAACGAAGTATTCTGATAGTTTTAAGGGAACAGATAGTTGGGTCTATAGTTCCAAATGTTTTACTTCGTAGAGAGAGTTAACCTTGGTAGTTTATTTTGCTTTGCGAATGGGTGTTCCACTTGGGCTCTGCATAACGCACTGGCCACGCAGATGCAGTGTACAAATGGAAAAAACCCTGCAGACCCTGAGAAGAATAAAAGCAGGAGAGAGTCTGTGGTGAGTGAGAGAGAAGTGCACTTTGAAGCAGGGAACGACCTGCTGGCACTGCCTATCACATCCACCGCTGGCGTGTTTCTTCTCTCTCCTTTTTGGTGGTTTGTCACCTTTCAAGGGTCAATAATAATAATGCACTAGCTTAGGGAGTTTCTGATTCCTGCTTACGGGATTATCTAGAATGGATGCCTGTGAGTGTGTGAGTGTGTGTGTGTTGACTGGAACTCATGACCCTCTGTGCAGCTCTGAGTGCATGGTTTGCTTGTCTCTGCTCATTAGACATCCTGTCTCTCAGATTCAAACGTACCCTGACACAGCACAGCTCAGCTCTAGCCACACTCACCAAGTTAGGATGTTAGTCAGCTAAGGAAAGGAATGGCCCTAGTGATGTTCTAGCACGCTTAGCTACTAATATCAATTCTATCTGGCATGCAACTCTATGGAGTTGTGGATTTTCTACTAGGCCGAAGGCATGGCGGTAAGCACCTTAAAAGCAGGTGTTGTACAGTCTTAGTGATCATTCAAAAGCAATAGGTCAGAGTATGCGAAAGTTGAAGATTCTCTCTCAGTTACAGGTACACACAGAATGGGACCCTCAGGGACTCTTTTCCAGGTTGCAGCCTTGGGCCATGAGCCAAATAATTGTTCATCCTTTTAATGGGTTTGGCAGTATTTTATGTCATTATGCTATGTTTGCCTTGTATCTTTCTTTTGTTTAGTATGTCAGTAGAAAGATTGGCTTGCTGGACGGTCTAGCAAGCTAATCTGACGATGCTTGTGTTTGAGTGTAATGTTAGAAGATTTGAATAGTGTGTGATATGTGCTTTTGTAGAATGGAACAGCTATACTAACTGCTGTACTGCCTACACTAGATCTCCTCAGGCTTAAGGCCATGGACATTAGGGTTTGAGTTTTTATTTGCAGGAGTTGCTGGAGGAAGACCTAAGCCCAGCAAGCTCAAGCAGAAAGAAGACCTCGACAAGAGACTGCAGATTTCTTCGAGAATCATTCTTCGAAGTTACCACCTGCTTACGGTGCCTGTTTTCTCATGCTTTCGACTCAGTCTTGGTGCTGCACACCCAGAACAGCATTTTGTGTGGCATGGAAAATGAGCAAGGTGGCTTGACTACTCTGAGTGCCTTGTCATCTATATGGAGTCCATTTGTTTGAAATGGCTCAAAAGTCAGGTGTTCATGAGTGGGTGATGATTTTATTAAGGGCTGGCATTGTTATCTTGAAAAACACTATTCTAGAAGTTTTATCATAGAAGGCTCTTTACACACAATCTATCGATTTTTGGATTGTGGGTTTAGTGCGTTTTCACTGTATGACTCTGCTTTGTTTTACTTAGAGGATTAGGTATAAGGTTTCTAAGGCTCATTGCTATAATGCTATGCATACTTTGCTTTGTAGGTTATAGCGTGATAATCACTACACTACGAAAACTTTGCTTACAGTGCATTGAAGTCTTAGATCAGCCTAGAATACCATAGGCTGTGTGAAAGCTTGTAGTAAGTTTTAGGACAGCTAGTAATAGGCATTTATATTATGCGTGTGTGTTATAGAGTTTTAATAGTAGATAGCTTAAATAAGAGATAGGTTTAGGGATAAGATATTTGCAGTCGTGTTTGCGGTCGCACTGTAATGGGTAAAATTTTATCGCTTATGGGGAGGGGGAAGATGTTGTAGTAGGCGTGCCATGGAGCTTGAGCTGCAACGCGGAAGGCCCTTCCCATATGCTTGCTATTGGTTCACCTACTTTACTTGAACCCATGATGTAAGAAGGAGAGGCTGTCCTTCTTTGTTTTCATAACAAGGTGTATAACAACTCCGTATATGGCCTTTCGGAAGTAAGAGGTCAGAAGCGGGAGATTCAATATGATTGGCCAGTAGCTCTATGAGCTTCTGGAACAGTCTAGTAAAAAGATAAGAAATACTATATAGTTCTGTAGCTTTTACCAATAAACGCCATTTTGCCGCTCATCATATTATGTGTAAATGCGACGAGGTGTCTGGGGACAGAAAGTAGTCCTTGCGGGCAAGGCAACAAGTTACGAACGGAATATCTGATGTGGTGAACGCCACATGTGCATGACTGTGTTGTACATCCACAGAGCGTCATCATCCCAGGTGGTAGTGTAATATGTTGGAGAGCATGTCTTCTGCATGGGGAGAAGAAAGGAGCAGGGTTGCTATCTGGTGGGGAGTGGCCAACCCATTGCATCCTACAACAACTAACAATAGCTAACTAGTAAAGAAACTACATAAAAGCCTCTCACAGTAGTAAAGTGAAGTTATATAAAAACTTTCTTGTACTGACGCTCACATTATTTTGATATGTCTTGATATCTCTTACCAGGTAAAAGCTTTGAGAATTTGATTTATATGAGCCAGTTACTTTGTATTTAGGACTTGACTCATGCCATGACAATTTATGTGAGGTTCCTACTTATGCACTAGGTTTCAAAGGGTCTGCTTGTGATAGAAATCACAGTCATGATCTGTAAAGTTCTTTCAAATAAAATAAAAGTAACCAGATTTTGCTTCTGCTTACAAAACGGAAATGGAAGAATCAGTGATGTGCAACAGGTTTATTTGAAGACTGTTGTCTGAACATGTAGTAATGCTTCAGTCAAATGATCTTCAGCAGTTACCTGTTTTCACATCATAGGTAGTCCCTTGGTACAACACTGTCATGAGCTTGCTTGGGTTGTAGGAGAAAATACTTTTGCCCTGGGCACAGACGTCATCTCAAGGACTGCTCATCAAGTCACTGGAATTAATCCTACTTTCTCTCAGGAAAACGATAGTCAAAACTGACCTCTAGGATTAGACCTACTGTGGTCTGCCAAGATAATTCTTCAAGCATTCATGAAAATATAGATTGCAAAGATTTTCGATGGCAACTGTCAACATTCCCCCAGAAAGTTCCCCAGTGAAGGAAGTTCTGTACCTAGACTTTTACAAAGTTTTATTCCTATTGTGTGTAGTCACACTCAGTCCTGGTCTTAGAATCCAAATCTCTCCAGGCCCTTGATAGCAGGGGGAATAATGATCAAAAAGCTTTTTCTGTTTGAGTTTTCTCAGGCTTGGCAGCTGCTTCCAAGCCTCATTATTTAATCATTTTTTGTGTAGGTCACTGAAATTGTTTCCAGCCAGATTTATTTTTGGATGAAGGCAAGATTTTCATTTTAGTAGTATCTTTGATGAAATAAGTAATGGAAATGAACAGCAAAGCTGCAATTCAGTCAAGTTATTCACTTACGGCATAGCCGGTAGTAGCAGCTTGATGAAATTAAGAATTTTCTTTCAGTCTAGAAGCAGGTATTTTTATGTCAAATGTAAAATAATAGTATTATGTTTTACATACTTTTTCAAGTAAATATAATGTGAAAAGTAATTTGTTTCCAAATACAGATGAATAAAATTATACTCTACATGGAATACATAGTTTCCTTATTTATATTCTTTTGATTTTGTGCTAGTGGTTTTGGCAATACATCTGAAAATGAAATATTATGAAGAAAATTAAAATCAGAGATCATTTACAACTTTATTTATAATGGCAGGATACACGCAATTACTGTGAATGGAGAAATGAAGTTGCTATATTAGTGACAGTCTGACTTGCAATATCTGATTCATCCTTGGTGTGGAGAGCAAGAATGAAGTTCTGACCAGTTGCCATTGGCTATCATTGGGCCATTTTATGGTGGTTGTGTTCTGTTGCTGCATATCCTGCTCCCCTGGTAACACAATTTCCAAATTCTTTTCTGCTTCCCCTTTATTTAAAGTTGAACAAGTCAGGGAAAGTTATATTTTGCTGTCTCAGCAGGTGTAGCCTGACCAAATCTGTCCAGCAAGGAGGTGGGAAGCTCTGCTGCTGTTGAGGTGCTGGGGTAGGGATGCTGCTTCTCACCTGGAACCATTCTTTCTCCTAACTTGTTCTCTAGATCCTTCCCTATGTGGCCACCACTTGGGCATAGGAAAAATATCCATTTCCTTCACCCCAGCAAGCCTTTGCCCTTGGAACTGCCCACTTTGTGCATGCACTGCCAATATTGCTATAAAAGCATATCTGGAATGATTTTTTTATTACAGTTTAGCTATATACTGGCTTGGATCTTCTTATGAGCTCTTGCTTTCTCCACAGCCCAACTTTAGAAAATCAGTGACTGGGTTTGGCTTGCAAGCCCTCAGATAAATTCTTCAAGATACAGTGAAAAGAAAACACAGTGGCCCACTCTATTATCAGGAATGGATAGAAAGGAAGATCCAACTCAGACTTCCTTCCATCAGCTATATACTTACAAAACCTTGCCAGGGTCTCAGAGATACTGAACTGACTCTCCTGAAGCAGAGTCTTATAGAGGTCAGTGCACTGATGAACTAGAACAAATCAACATATGGTAAAATAGGATTTGGATTACGCTTCATTTTTGTTGCTGGAATGCTGAAGTTTTTCACTTAATCCTTTGGTTTGCCTTTCCCATGTCAGCAATTTCTGCATTTATTCTGATGCCTCAGTTGTGTTCTTGGTGTCCTAGGTTATTATCCTGACAATGTGATTATCTCTTTTTTGATTTCTTTTTTTTCAAGGAAGAATTACTTTTTTGTTAAATATGATGGATTAACTTACAATTTCATATGGAAAGAGCCAGTTTATTTTATCTCTGTTCAAAAATGTTCTGGGTAGAGTGGGCAGCTAGTTTGTACATAGCCATAACTAGTCAGCAGCACTACACAGTCAGTGCTGCTGTGGTATGATATCCATTAAAGAATGATTACACTCACTGCTGGTCATTATAATGTTGTGAATAACAGAAATCCCTTCCCTTTGATTCACTTGGACAAAGGAAGAGACAAAAAGAATTGATGTAGAAAACTTCCTGAAGTTGTGATGAAATTAGATGTACTTTGGCAATCACACACTCAATCTTGGTTGAAGCCAAGCCAAGGGCAGCTAGCCAGTCTGTGTTGATTTGGCAGGGACCTTACTGTTGTGGCCATTTTTGGACCATCCTCCCAAATGGAAGGCAAGAGTGCCAAACCTTAGATTGCATCAATTCTGCAATTGTCCTGATGGCAATGCAAAAGCTGTATTTGAAATTATTGCGGAAGGGATTTAGAGATGTTCTGGGTTGTGTGTTGCGCTGTCCAGATCTGTAACACACAGCGAAATATGCTCTGACTTTGATGCTGCCTCTCGCTTGGACTGATGCATTGTTGTTAGGCAGAGAAAATTCCTTCTCCACACAGAAAAAGCTCCTTATACAACAAGGAGAAGGCTCTTCATTGTTGGAATAACAGGATTAAGATTATGCATATTGTAATTTATTGTAACAACCCTAACAACTTTGTACTCATAGAAAAATTTATTTGTTGTTGTATAAACCTTATAGATTTTAGTGCACAGGAGACTGTTACTTCTTTACAAAAGTACAGCATGCAAACTCCATTGTCTACAGATCAAGCATTTCTGGTGCTGACTGAATAAAAAACTATGTCTTCTCCAAAGAGTTTTATTATATCCTACTTTTTAAAAAAAGGTCAAAAGTAGGCTTTTCATTGAAAGCTGATCTCTGTGTGTCTGAACAATATAGAAGGAATAATTTAATTAATTAGTTACTTATACCAAGTGTCCAATTTGTGAAAAAAGTTCATTGTTTGAGTAGCAGTTTGTAACACATTGTTTAAACAGTATAGGAGGGTAAAAAAGCCAAGATTAATTATATAGATAGTTTCTTCACTTAAGTAAATTCATATCAATAGTTTCAACTCACCTCCCACTCACATGAATATGGGGGATTTTTCTTATTCAGGAAATTTGAGGCAATCAATATGAGGCAAAACATTTTCTTTCTCCTTTTTAACATCTATATCCTTTGTTTTCTTTTAAATCCCTTGGTCCCCTTCCTTCTCACAGATGGGCACAGAGTATCCCGACTTTCCACCTTCTGCTTTGCAATTTTGGAAGTGTTTCATCCTCATTGCATTCTAATTAATGAGGATACAACTGGCAGTAAGACAGAAGAAATGGAGGCATCAAATCACAGGAGAATCAAACTCTGTTAATGGTTTAAACAGATGGATGAATGTTCATCAAATTGTTGTTCTGGTGAAAGGCTTAATGCCTTTCTCCTGGTGGAGTTGTTACATGTCAGTCAAATCAACCTAGGTAGCTTACATGCCTTAAAGGCCCTTTGCTGATGCAAGATGAGTTACGGAGTATTTACATGCACCTCAGATGGCAGAACTAGGAGGAGGAGGAACCTCTGGCAAATGGGGTAGTAGTAATCTGGAGGTTACCTTCCCTCAGCAACTCTGATGTGGGGACAATCAGGAGATTTACTGCAGAAATATACTTTGTTACAAAGAAAAAGGTGAATACAGAAGCACACAGATTCAGCCCCTCTGTATCCCTTAACATGGCACCTAGGATCTCTGTGTTTTCTGGTTATGGTCCACGGGACCATGGGAATTGCTGCCTTGGAGCCTACGCTGATGTCTGTGTTGACATCACACAGCATATGTGGCCTGTCCTTTTTTTCTGACTGCGATTGTGTGCCTATGTTCTCCAGCGTCCACATTTCTGTATCTGGAGCTTGTTGCTGTTTTCCTAAGTTCTGACATTTAAGCCTCCAAGTATTTGTTTTAGCCAAGAACATTGTTTTGAAATGGTTAAGTGCTCTGAAGAGGAATTTCTTAATGTTCACAAGTAATGAAGATTTCACAGGGCACTAAGTTCTGTCAGGGGAGATTAGCAAGCTGTAGGTCTAAGCTTATGGCCTTGGATCCACTGTGAGACAAAAAGTAGAGACATTTCTCTTTTATTAACCTCAGGAGAAGCTTGCAGATCTAGAATTTATTTTACCATTCATCAAGAAAAATTGCAATTTTTAGACGCTATAGAAGAAGATGGAAGACATAGCTTCTACTGTTGTCAGTTTAAGATAATTTTCTATTATCCTCCTATATTAGTCATGGAAAAGATATATTGTCTTCTTTAAGGTTTATGGAACTGATGAAAGTTCCATAAGTTAAAGCAGGGACAGGGATACCAGATACAGAATATATATGAAGAAGCCTGAGAACCTCACTGTTGGAGGGGCTTTTTCTTTCTCACCTGACTCAACCATTTTCTTTTCTCCCCTTCCAGAGGTTTATATTTTCAATTTCTCCCCTTCCTAGTCCCCTGGAGCCAGCTTGTCTTACAGAGCAGCTTGGGTGTTTACAGCCAGTTGCCATTAACACTGTACAGAAACAAAGATATAGTCTTTGAACAAACCCTGTCTAGCTTTTAAAGCAAAGGGCTGGCTGAAGGTGGGCTTTTTAGAAAGATTGTCTTGATGTGGGGGGGAACGCTATGTAAATCATCTTGTGTTCTTCTTCAGATCATTGCTCCTTCTCTCCTGTCTCCCCGAGCATCTCAGAACATTTTTTTTTCTTCTTCACAGCTGTCTGATCTTCACCAGCTTGACAAAGCATTAAAAGCGTTTGTGCTTTGTCTGTAGTAATAACCATCAGCAAAACTGCCACAAAAGCTCCTGTGATACATTGCTTATTAAAAACAGCTGCACCTTTTTAGATGTGGGAGGGAGGAGGACTCTTATCTGTGCCAACTATGAGCCTCACCATTGCTTGTGCAGAAGCAGGATGAGGGACCAGATTTACTCAGCTGTGTTTACCCTCCCACTCACATGTGTGCCCATGCAAGCATCCCACCAGCCGAATGTAAGGCTAATCAAAACAACATCAAGCAGGCTGAATCCCAAACCAGCTGCAACAAGGCTTGTCATGCCTATACCATTAGTATTTTGTTTCAGTTTGTAAAATTAGCCTCTCCTGTTGGCTCTGCCTGCAGCTGCCCCTCCTCCATCCTTTCAGCAGCTCCTGTGTCTTGTGTCCATCCATCCCACACATGATGTCTGTACTCTCCCATCCCTGTATGTCCATGGGATGCAGGGCTCTGAATGTGGCTGGTTTCCATCCTACCTCTTGCCACAAGACCATGCTCCTCAAGCTGCAAGTGAATTCAAGTTCATCGCTTTGAAAAGAAACACTTCTCAGCCAATCAAATGGCAGAAGAGGAAAGCACTACTCTGTGTTGCTGTACTCATGTGCCCATGCCTACAGCTACACTGGTCCTTTTGTTAAAGTTTCTGTGACCTGTCTAACCCTAATCTGGCTCCAGCTGTTTTTACTGATCCATTCCTGCTTCTCATAGCCCTCTTGGGCCTGACACTGTCTGCTGTGGGACCGTCCACCTAATTAATGGGGAACAAATCCAGCTAGAAGGTGTTAAGGCACATGCAAGATGAGAAGGTGATCTGAGACAGCCAGTACAGCTTCACCAAGGGCAGACTGTGCCTGACCAATCTGATGGCCTTCTATGATGGCATCAGTAGACAAAAGAATACCAAGTAACATTATCCACCTGGACTTCTACAAGGCCTTTGATATGGTTCCACACTGCATTCTTACCTTTAAATTGAAAATATATGGACTCGAAGGGTGGACAGTTCAGTGCATAAGGAACTGGTTGTAATAGTCTCAGCCAGAGGGTTGTGGTCCATGGCACTATATCTGAGTGGAGGCCAGTGATAAGAAGCATTCCCCGGTGGTTTGTCCTAGAACTAGTGCTTTTCTACACCTTTATCAAGCACCTGGATAGTGCAATTAAGTGAACCCTCAAGAAGTTCTTCTTGAACCTGCTCTTCAATGTCTTTATCAATGTCATAGACGATGGAATCGAGTGTACCCTCAGCAAGTTTGCAGATGACACCAAGCTGAGCGGTGCAGTCGATACATTGGAAGAAAGGGAAGCCATCCAGAGGGACCTGGACAGGCTGGACAAGTGGGCCCACGAGAACCTAATGAGGTTCAACAAGGCCAAGTGCAGGGTGCAATCCCAGGTATTTATACAACCTGGGGGAAGAAGTACTTGAAAGCAGCCCTGCGGAGAGGGACTTGGGGGTCCTGGTGGACGAGAAGCTGGACATGAGCCAGCAGTGTGCCCTGGCAGCCCGGAGGGCCAACTATGTTCTGGGCTGCATTAAAAGAGGAGTGGTCAGCAGGGAGAGGGAGGTGGTGGTCCCCCTCTACTCAGCTCTTGTGAGGCCCCATCTGGAGTACTGTGTCCAGGCCTGGGGCCTCCAGCACGAGAAGGACGTGGAGCTCTTGGAACGAGTGCAGAGGAGGGCGACCAAGATGATCAGAGGGCTGGAGCACCTCTCCTATGAGGAAAGGTTGAGGGAACTGGGCTTGTTTAGTTTGGAGAAGAGAAGGCTCCGGGGAGACCTCATTGTGGCCTTCCAATACTTGAAGGGAGCGTATAAACAGGAGGGGGATCAATTGTTTGTGAGGGTGAATAGCGACAGGACAAGGGGGAATGGTTTTAAGCTGAGACAGGGGAGATTTAGGTTAGATATTAGGAGGAAGTTTTTCACACAGAGGGTGGTGACGCACTGGAACAGATTGCCCAGGGAGGTTGTGGATGCCCCATCCCTGTAGGCATTCAAGGCCAAACTGGATGGGGCTTTAAGCAACCTGGTCTAGTGGTTGGCGACCCTGCACTTGGCAGGGGGGTTGAGACTCGATGATCTTTGAGGTCCTTTTCAACCCAAGCCATTCTATGATTCTATGATTCTATGATAAGTTTGCAAATGACACCAAGTTGAGTAATGCAGTTGATACAACAGAAGGAGGGGATGTTGTGCAGCTCATACAACAGAAGGAGGGAATGCCATCCAGAGGGACCTGGAGAGTCTTGAAAAGTGAGCTCCTGTGAACCTAATGAGGTTCAACAACGCCAAGTGGAAGGTGTTGCACATGGGTTGGGGCAATCCCAGATGTGCATACAGGCTGAGACAAGAACTCATTTAGAGCAGCCCTGCAGAGAAGGACTTGGGAATTCTGGTGGACAAGAAGCTTGATGTGAGCCAGCAGTGCAGTAGTGTGTGCTTGCAGCCTGGAAGGCCAATGACATCCTGGGCAGCATCAAAAGAGGGAAAGCCAGCAGGGAAAGGGAGGTGATTGTCCCCCTCAGTTCTGCCCTTGTGAGCACACATCTGGAGTATTCTGTCCAGGTCTGGCACCTCCAGCATAAGGAAAATAAGGAGTTGTTGGAGCAAGTCCAGAGGTTGGCCATAAAGATAATCAGAGGATTGAAGCACCTCGTCTACAAAGAAAGGCTGAGAGACCTGGGCTTGTTCAGTCTGAAGAGAAGGCTCTGGGGAGACCTCACTGCAGCCTTTCAGTTTTTGAAGGAAGCTTACAAACTGGAGGGAGACTAACTTTTACGCGGGCTTACTCAAGTCACCAGCTAAAAAACTAAGAATTCCAACCTCGTTGAGGAGCTTGGATTACCCTTTTGTTTATAGACTTGCTTCCAAGGATAAAACATGCCTGTACTCAGCTGCTGGTCTTGCAAAGGGGTTGGAGGACCTCAATCTCCCTTTTGAGCTACGGTTTCCTCATCTTATCTGGCACAGATGATTTTGACAGCCAGGCCAATGCTCACTCATGCCTTTTTGCTGACCGTGCAATCTGCTGCCCACTCTAAAAAAAAAAAAAGGAGGTTTTGTAGAGACTCAAGAGATTGTTCATGGATTCAGTTAGTGCTGCATTTCAGACCTGCTCTCCAAAAATGTGCTTGGAGGTACTTGGATTATTTTTATTCTTTCTCTGATCTTTAAAAAATACTCATTCTTTTGCTATATATAGGAAAGGGTAGTCTTCATAGTCAGCTCAACTACACTTTGCTGAGAAAGCTTGCCCTTGGGTTATTTATAGACTAAAGATCTTAACAGCTCTGTCCCTTGTATTCTTTGTATAAAGCAAAGCACACTGGGATGAAAACATAACCTTATCCCTTGAGCACTCAGATGAGTCATTCAGAAGTCGTTTTCTTTAACAGCTTGTATTCCAAAATGACAACTTATGAATTGCACCTACCCATTTCTGAATGTTCTGTGCCAGGTTGGATTGGTGTGATAAATGCACACAGAATCCAGAGAACTCAATAAACTTTTGCTGAATCTTCTGGTAGTAGCATTTGTCCTAACATTTTCATGTCAGTGCCAGCAAGAGATGCACAGAAAAGGAATGTAGGCCCACAGGAGAGCACCTGAAGAGCAGCGCAAGGAATTACAGTCATTTCAATCAGTAAGTCAACTTCAGTGAGGGCTCAACTTAAAACGCCGCTTGGCAAATACATATAGCTTGGGGAATAAATGAGGAGTTAGAGTCACGTGTGTGCCTGCAGGGCTATGATCTTACTGGAATCATAGAGTCAAGGTGGGATGGCACTCATGACTGAATGGTTGGAATGGAAGAATCATAGAATCATAGAATCATAGAATCATAGAACAGCTCAGGTTGGAAAAGACCTTCAAGATCATCAAGTCCAACCGCAACCTAACCATACTGCTCTAACAACCCACCGCTAAATCATGTCCCTGAGCACCACATCCAAACATTTTTTAAACACATTCAAGGATGGTGACTCAACCACCTCCCTGGGGAGCCTATTCCAGTGCTTAACAAACCCTTCTGTAAAGAAGTTTTTCCTGATATCCAAACTAAACCTCCCCTGGCGCAGCTTGAGACCATTTCCCCTTCTTCTGTCACCTGTCACCAGTGAGAAGAGACCAGCCCCGCTCTCACTGCAATCACCTTTCAGGTATTTGAAGAGAGCAATGAGGTCTCCCCTCAGCTTCCTCTTCCCCAGACTAAACAGCCCCAGTTCCTTCAGTCTCTCCTCATAGAGCATATTCTCCAAGCCCTTCACAAGCCTTGTTGCCCTTCTTTGGACCTGCTCCAGCACCTCCATGTCCTTTCTGTACTGAGGTGCCTGTCGTATTAGGCAGTAGCTCAGAAGTGATGCATCCCAACAGATTAAGTGTATCAAAAATGCCAGGATGGCATTGATCAAACAGCTGGCCAAGCATCTCTGTCAGCAACATGGACAGTGGGACTGAGTGCATTCTCTGCAAGTTTGTGGATGACATCAAGCTGTGTAGTGTGGTTGCCAAACTGGATGGAAGGGGATGCCAACCAAAGGGACCTTGAGAGACCTGAGAGGTGGGCCTGTGTGAACCTCACAGATTTCAGCAAGGCCAGGTGTAAGATCTTGCACCTGACTGGGGCAATCTGAAGCAGATATATGGGCCGGGTGGAGAATGACTTGAGAGCAGTCCTGCGGAGAACAACTCGGGGGCTGATGAGAACCTCAACAAGAGCCAGTGATGTGTGCTTGCAGCCCAGGAAGCCAAGTGTATCCTGGGCTGTATCAAAATAAATGTGGCTTAGTTTGAGGGAGGTGATTCTCCTGCTTTACTCTGCCCTTGTGAGACCCCACTGTCTGTACTGCATTCAGCTCTGGGGCTCCCAAGCATAAAGAAGATATGGAGTTGTTGGAGCAGATCCAGAGGAGGGCTACAAAGATAATCAGAGGATCGGAGCACCTCTCCTACAAAGAAAGGCTAATGGAGATGGGTTTGTTTTGCGTGGAGAAGAGAAAGCTCTGGAAAGACCTCTTTGCAGCCTTTCCAGTACTTAAAATGAGTCTGCAGGAAAGCTAAGTTGAGACTCTATATCAGGGAGTGTAATGACAAGATAAGAAGCTATGGTTTAAAAGTAAAAAATGGGAAGGTTTAGATTAGACATTAGGAGGAAATGCTTTACTCAGAGGGCAGTGAGGTTCTGGAACAGTGAAGGAATTGAAGGCCAGACTGGATAGGGTTTTGAACAACCTGGTCTAGTGGAAAGTGTCCCTGACCATGGCAGGGGGGATTGAAACTAGATATCTTTAAGGTCCTTCCAACCAGTATTAAAACAATACCTACTGGAAAAAATGATAATGCATTTAAGTAGTGTATTTTAATTAAAACCTAGTACTAAGAGAGGTGTCATGTATTTGGTTAAAACTAATAGTTATCTCTACCAAAATATCTATCTAGTATGAATATTCTGTAATCTATCTTTTACACATGCTAGATGACTTGAAATATCTATTACCCGTCTGCTAGTCTTCCTGTCATTCTTAGTCTTCTTTTTTTTGCTTTTTACAGAAACAGTCTTCAAGATTTACCGTTAAAAATGTTCCAGTCCATGAAAATTATGAAGACTAATGGGCACAGCTCAAAATTTTTGTATCCGATGAAAAAAACACATCTCAGGAGCATGGAAGTTCATTATGTCATTCACAGTATATTTTATTTAAAAAAAAAACGATCAAATTTCCACTTATGTGAGAAACTCAGCAAGTTTTGTGAGAAAAGATGCTATAGGGAAACAATGTTGCTCCAGATTTGGAGTCAATTTTTATGAATCACACATGAGCAGCTTATTAAAAAGGGTTTAATGATCTGTTATTAAAGAGGGCTTAGGTTTGGTAGGCAAGTGTCCCTTGCCTGGATATTGGATCAGTAATTACAGCACATATTTTTAGAAGTGTTTCACACCACATAGTGACATTGTTTTCTATGAAAATTTAATATGAATGTTAAATATAGTTAGGAGGTAAAGGAAATCAACTCATTGGACAAAAAATTGCCTTCAACAGCTTTCATCTGGAGGTAACTGAATATTCTTACAAGAAGACAGCGCAGAGTTCCCCAGAACAGCTGATATCTGTGCCAGAAGCTGAAGCAGTCATCAACACTCCTAGCAATTATGCAACAAAACTACTTGCATACAAAAAGCTTTCTGTGCAATTAATAGCCCACATTAATTCCCAGTGATACTCAACTGAAATCAATGGTGCTACACCACTGATGAATTTGGACAAATTGTTTTAACAATTACCTACTAAGTAGCAGATTAGTGAAAACCACTTTAATCAGCAGGCAAATCTAGTCAGTGAAACATGGCTAGAAATTGTTACTGAAGGAGCTTTGGGAAGAGGTGGAAGGCCTGGAGACTAGAGAAGAAGAAAACAAAATTTCTTGTATTATGTCGGCAGAATTTCTGTTTCAGTATTTCTGTTGGAGCAAAATAAGTTATTCAAAGATACAGAAATGAAGCATAATTGTTAGAAAGTAGGAAGTCTTTGTTGTTCCAAAGCATTTGGGAAAAAGCGAGTAAACTCTATAGGTCTCAAATCAACAAGACTAATTTTGCTTGCCTACACTCGTGCTTAGCTATACTGCCCTTCAGGAAGATTGGGAGAGAGAAGAGGAATGTGTAGAGAGGACAGAAAATTCAGAGAGATTAAGACAACATTTTTGAACCTGAGTTAATAGCATGACCGTGGGTCTTGATTTCTCTTGTATATGGAGAGGTATGGTTTTCAGACATTCTTTATTCACAGTATAGCTGTAGCAGAGAGTGGAGAAGTTTTCCTCTGTGGAACACACCAGTGTCACATAAAATCCTGCAAATAAAAACTGGAAACAGATAAACAGACTTCAGATAAATGAAGAAAACAAAACAAAAGAAAAAAAATTAGTTTATTCCAAGTCCGTGGTATACAAAACTAGGAAAACTAAATCAACACATAGGACCCTTGCTATTCACAGAAACTGATTTTCTGTTTCTTTACTGGTGTGTGCAGATGTGTGTGATTTTAATTTCACTTTGAACCTGGGAGTTGCAGGTTTGTCTGAGGAATTGAATATTGAAGAATCCAGAGATTCTTCTTTCTGAAAAGATGCACAAAGTACTGGGATGAACAGCATTTCACAGTATCATGGGGCATATAAATTGAAATTCTTCGAAAGTGCAGTATAACTGGAAATAATGCCTCATTACTCTTAATCTAAGTACACAAGAAGCTAACAAAACATGAGATGATGAAAAGCAGTCTAAATACCAGCAGTGATATGAACGATAGGTGATTGTATTATTTTATTGAGAATGGCAGTTGTGCAGAATCAGATAACAGTCATGCAGGTGAGAAGAGACCTCTGGAGGCTTCTAATCCAACACCCTTCTCAATGCAAGCCCATCTGGAGCAGGTTGTTCACGATTTGTCTAGCTGGGTTTTGAGTTTTTTCTGCTTTTGTTTCAGCATTTGACCATGTTTGGGGTGCTTTAGATTTTTACTTATAAGAAGCTGGAATTTCTTACGTCCTATCTTGTTTTGTTGCTCTTTGTCTTTCCACTGAGGACACCTCTGAGAATGCTTTGGATCCATTGTCTCTAACACCCTCCATTAGGTTGTGACAACAGGAAGGTCTCCCTGAAGCCTGACTCTCTTCACAGTGGACAGCCTCTCCTTGCAGTGCCTGTACCATGAATATCCTGGTGGCTCTCAGCTAGGCTTGTTTCCACTTGGCAACATCTGTCCGTGCTGAACACCATGTACAGGCTGTATTAGCACATGGGTTACCGTATGTCTTTTGGACAAGTGATGAGGTAACACCTGAGATACATGTATATGTAGTTTAGGAAAAATAGCTGTTCTGCAATCATATTCCCTATTTTTACCAAACTATGGAATTACTCATCTATTGACTAGATTTATTTTTACTAGATTACAGTGATTAATATAACTGATTTCGTGCAGTCAGAGGTAAACTTGAGTGCTTCCTTCCTGAGATGGGAAATCAGGTTAATCTCCTCCCAGAGTCAGTGATTCAACAGCAAGCTGCTCAGATCTATTCATAGTTACCACTCCAAACTTACAACACATTAGGTGCTCCATGCTCTTGCTATGCACCTTGTTGACAGTAGTTTATGTAAACCAGACTTCCAGCAAAGAAAAGATTCTGTATGTGCACAGCCAAAAGACATCAAATTCAGATATGATGCAAACACTGCAGAATAGTTGGGAAAAAGGCCAGTGAAGTAGAATTTCATGTCTCTGTGGGCAAATCCAGAAGATACCATTTTATCACTTTATATCCTGCTACTACAGATTCAGTTTAACTTTTTTGTGCTAAATTATGCAAGACAGCAATGAAAAAATGCCCTATGTATTTGAACTTAGCCTTAAAGAAGGCCTCTTTCACACTGAATTCTCCATATTTTTGGCTTAGCCTGTAAGTACTGCTCAGATCTTGTCCAAGCCTCATATTTAGTGAAAGACAACAGAACCTCAACAGCTTTACTGTCTCTTTGTTTTGCTTTTTAAATTTAATTAATTTATTTAGCCTTTGCAGATTGCTGGGAGACTAACAACCCGGATAAATATTTGCACAGTAGAAGTAATTCTCTTTACTTTAGGCTGGGGCCCACAGACAGAGATGCTATATTTGCATGGGGTAAGCAGATCTTCACATGGATGTCAGAAAGGATTAATGGCGCTGGGAGTTATCTGTGTAAGTTCAAGCATGCTTTGCTTCTTTCATGGCAACTTGCAGGTTCGATGGAAAGTCACTCTCAACTTAGATTTTCCATTCTGGCCACCAATTATAAGTCTTCCCCTCTTCAATACCTAGTTCTGAAGACATGTCTGGAGAAACTTATGAGGGAGAAATGCATGGATTCAGCTTTCCTATAGCATGCTCAGAGCTAAACCCATGGGGCTTTGCTTCTCTTTGGTGAGAAGAAATGAGGGTGGCTGTGGTGCTGGGTCTCTCTGAGGAACCCAGGATCTCTCTCAGCTATTTGCTCATTGCAGGAACAACTGTCCCTGTTGCAGATCTGGTATCCAGATTTGGCTTCTCAGAGTGCCAACCATAACCTGCAATTTCTATTTAGGGCTATACATTAAATGCCTTCACATTTCCTCATCCTACCTTTGGAGGTGTCCCAGCTCCTGCGATCAGGCTTAAGACTTGCCCACAGTGTCGACCCTTTTCTGACTCTGGGGCAGTCCTGGACACCGGTCACTGGAGATGAGGAAGAACCTCCTCCAGCTCCTCATTTCTTTAGCTCTGCTTCAGGCTGCTGTTGAAGCATACCTGGGGACTAGTGGGTGGCCTATCTACACAGCCATTATCTCTGCCATTATTTCATTGTTCAAAGGGCTCCTGGTTTCTTCTGTGCCACTCATCAGGGCCCAGTTTCCTTCCAGGAAGTCTCCTCCACACAGCCCCAGCTACTCCTCCCTGCCCAGATGAGGCATCTGGGAGGTGCTGAGCTTGCTGCCCCCTGGGAAGCCCACATGTCACCTTCCTGGCACAGGTGACAACCCAACTGTGCTCAAGAAACTTGCAGGCTTCAAAACAGTAAATGTGAGCTTTTGGAAAGATTTTCAGTTATTACATTTTGGGCTTTTAGACACAGTTGCATTATGTGTGAATAATGTTAAATAATTCCTACAGATGAGGAAACTAAACAACTGTTCATCTGCCAGCAGTGACTTTTCTTACAACACGCCAACTGCTTCTGACTTTGCAGAAGATTAAAGTAACTACAAGTACATTTTTTGTGGTTAGGAAACCCCTTCCTATTCACTTCAAGTCACTGCCAAATCTTGAAAGCATTGTGTATGTGGAGACATGAAATGTCTAATTTCAGTCTAATGAACAGATCCAGACTTTTCACCAATGTGCCTAAAACAATATGCTTCATTTTAGGGAGTATAACGAAAGTAAACAGCTTTAGAAAGTTAAATTGCTCATTTACTGAAAACTTTCTTTTAAAGGTGTCTCCAGAGGACATGATGGGAGGTCAAAGATAATGAATAACATATTGCTATTTGATAGCACCTTGAGCAAATTTTAAAATGAAACAATCAGATTGGCTGTGGGTCAGAAGCAGAACTGTGACTGGAACCTGTGTTTTCTCTACTCCCAGCGAGTCTTTGCCTAACTTTTGTACAGTATTGCAAGTATAAATCCTATTTGTAGAACTATTTTTTGAAAGTGTAAGTATGAGAATCTAACTTCTATTTCAGATTTAGACCTTCAGAATTTAACAGGGCATATAGCACTAAGTAGGTATGAACAGATCCCTGTGCATTGACTTTACAAGCTGTCTTGCCTTAAGACGTTTTCTGAAACCAGTAGAAAACTCAGTCAATCTCATTCAGTTTAACCCCACTTTGTATTCACATTTACTAGATAAATTTGGCATGCAGCAAAAGGGATTTTGCATCCATGATTCACAGAACTTAGGCACCCAAAATCAGAATAGAGCTGTTAGGAGGGTGAGCATTTTCCAGGATATAAATACATTTCTTATTTTAGCAATGCTTGAAATGTTGTGAGGGTAATATTTCTCATGGTATCTTGGCCTTTCTGCTTCTGGTAGCAACTAAAACAGAAGTGCAGAGACAAGAAAACTGAATGCTGAAATTAATTCATCAGCATGTGGAAAATACAGAAGAAAGAAACAGGGAAGATCAGCTGTGGTTAAACAGGGAAAGATACTGATAGGAGAGAAGCTCATCTTGCAGGTGCAGCATAGCTAGCTCTTCTCACAACCCTACCATGCAAAACAATAAACTTCATCCTCCTGTGGACTGGCACATCCTAGGGCACAGGAACCAGGTGAATTGTCCTGTGCCACAGGAAAATAATACAGAGCAGCCCAAAAATAGTGCTCCATATTTTGGCTGGGGGACGAAGATCTGATCTGCTGGATTCTCTGGGCAGCTGCAAGACCCCAGCTCTGGAGAGGGTGCACTGAAAAATGGCAGGACCTCCTGAACTTATTGAACTTTATCCTTCAGATTCTTGGAAAATTAGAAAGAAACATACTGATCTGTGCTTACAATGCCTATAGCTAAGTTTTAAGGAAAAGAGACTGTTTTCTGGCTTTCTATTTGTCTAGTAGCAACAAAGTTTCATCTTCTTTGCTGTTGGGGCTCCAAGATATTGCCAAAAACATTTAATAGTATTTATGTGTCTAGCTACTTGAGAGAGTACGAAATTTACTGGAGCTGAGTATAGGAGTTACTATTTTCCAAAATGTTAATGTGCATTTCAGAAGGAACACCCTTTAAAATTCTTCTACAGTGATTCAGAATTAGATATGAAGCAAACACAGTGATTTCTCCTTGATATTGATGCAAGGATAGCAGATTGGGTTCAGATGGTATTGAAGGTTATTGAAAATCTTCTGAGAGAGATTAAAAATTTGCATTCAAAACTTGCCCTCCTTTTTCTGCCTATGTTCTTCTGTCATGTCCTTTAAATTTTAATTATTATTGAATGCTCCAGAAACAGCATGAAGGCTAAATTTAAAGGCAAAGTAGAGGTGACATTTCAACACAAAGTCTCTCAGAAAGAAATTAATGGCTCATGGTGTCCTTGCTAGGAGCTTTCTTCTTTTATATATATATATTTTTGAAAACAGGCTCCAGAATTCTCGAATGTCTGTCTCATGTGGTTTCATTATTTTGCTTTAACCTTCCCATTTTGTGTCCTGTCTGCTCATTTATTCTCCTGGCTGTGCTTCAGCCTGCATACTTTTATAACCAAAATGGTCCCTTGCCTGTTTTGTTCTTATTTTTATTTCCTCTGCTTATATCAGCAGGGTGTACCATTTTTTGTTCCACTTAATCTTAAATCTTCAGTCAAAGTCAGTTGTGAAGAGGAGAAGAAAACTGTCAAAGAACCCGTATCTCGCTAGGATAAAGTTTGCAGAGTGATCTGACAGGAGAAGCGTAGAAGGACAGATAAAAATCCTTCAGCGATGTCATACATCTTTTCTTAACACTTTTCATAGGACCAAAAAAGCAAGGGATGAAGTGAAAAGGCAGGTAGAGGAGCTGAGGCAGTGTTTTCAACCACATTGCAGAGATTGCACCATTTCAGATTTGGGCTTGTAACCTCTTGCTGGCTCCACTCTGCAGTTCTAGGTGATTTATTCTGGACACTTTCCAATTCAATTTTTTGAAATCAAGCTTCCTTGCAAGTATTTCAAAAATATTTTTCTTTAATTACCCTTACACTTGTTTCTCTTGAAACTCTTCGTACATCACATCTAAGTTCCCAGGGAATGCAATGAACCAGAAGCCTTATACAAAAGTATTTTCTGTGTTTCAAAATAGTGTTAGATTTTTTTCTTTTCTAAACTTATTTAAACACATTGTTTTAGTGAATTCTTATTATTTTTCACTTCAGAAACAACCCAACACTGAAACAACTGTGTGTAGAGGCAGTCAATATTTTAGATTCTTGTGAGGTTCATCTTCCTCTTACGCACATGAATAATATTTAGTCTGGGTCTTTGATTAATACTCTAATGTTGCCACCATCACATCAATTTAAAGTAGTTTAATCACCAGCAGGTTATCCTCAGTTTGCATATACTTAAAATAATTCAAGAACTTAAAACAAAGTAATAATTTTTCTACCAGTGCTTTCCGTAATCCTGCAGGGATATCCATGATGTCAAGGATGAAAGGGATCTTCTCTTACTCCTTGATTATATCCAATTTATCTAAGTTCCCCAAGAGCCTCCATCATCCAAGTATTTGAGTACTCATCCACCCATATATGTGCTATCAAGGAAAGGATGGAGAGTGAGTACCTATCTTTTTATACACGTAAATGCTTTCGTCCAAGTTTACCAAAACAGAGCTGTAAGAAAGGAAGGTTTAAAGAAGTCACTTGGGATCACATCCAAAGTCACAAGTGAAGGCTGGTGAATTAAACTACCAAGAATTCTCTGAATCAACAGCATGCTGTCTTACCCTTGGTCAGAAATTTAGTGTGATTGAATTGGAGGTAACATACTGGGAATAAATAAAACAATCCTTGATGTGTTGGAAATCTTTCAAGTAGTTTTTAAAGTTTTGTAAGAGAAGAGTGACTCTTTAGCATGCTCTTGACTTTGCAAGGCCAGTGCAACACTTGTAGAAGGATGTCCTACAGCCTGAGACTGAGATGGCCCTCACTCATTCTGGTAGTGCCACCTCACAGGCCTTTCCTCACCCTCCTCACCTTGACCTTCTCTGTGTCTGGCTGCATTTGGCCAAGGTCTTAGTCTGAAATCACACAGTTCCCTGCAGAGGTTGTGTGACCAAATATCTACTAGGACTACAATTTCAGAATATCTTTTTTGAATTTGACTAAATATCTCACAATTTCTTTTTCCATTTACAATCCATGTAATCATTTTTCACCAGTAAGCATGCACCAGATATCAACCTGTTCAAACTCAGATGAAAAGAATGCTGCTACCTCCAGAAACACTGCGATTCTTGAACATTCATTTATCAAAGCTGAGGATATGACTTTTCACATATTTGTAGACTCACACTGCCATAGGAACAGAATTTTTCAGTGATGGTATTGCCATTTTCTTAGTCTAATTTGGAAAATAAATTGAAAACTTTGCTCAGGAGTTGGGTTGTTTGCAATCCTGACATAATGTTCAGTTTTGCTAATGCCTGTCCACATTCTTCACTGTAGACTCATACTAGCTGGGCAGTCTGTGCACGTTTGGTAAGCCTAAGAACAGAGTAAGTCAAAAGATGGCACTATGTTTTAGTGAGAATTCCCAGGCTTCTGGAACCATGGATCTGAGCTCCTAGGCAGCACCTGTGTTATCTCAGAACGCTGCAGCCAGGAAAAAGGGTGAAGATATGTTGATTTTTTGACATGTGATGCTCTCAGATTGGTTGCACACAACCTGCATTCAAACCCTTGTTCTGCTTGAAGTGGGAACTTGGACCATGTGTTTTATTCAGTAGGGTTAATCATGTTTTCTTAAGTAGAAAAACAGCGTAAACAAGGTGAGGTGTTCCAGCTCCAGGCTTATGGCTGAAAAACCCAAATAGATGAAAAAGTTTAGGATCCAAATTTGAAATGATGGTGCTTTCTAGTCCATTAATATTTTTGTAGATCTAGTCTTGCGCCTAGATTTAATTCAGTTTGTCGATATGTAGGCTCTTGTCTGTGAACATCGGAAGTTTCATCCTAGAGAATGACTGAAGTACCACATATTATGAAGGCAAGAAAGATCAGAACCCAACTAGGAATAATCTGGATGCAATTACAAACCTCCAGAATGATGTCTCAGATGTGGATTTCTTCAGCACAAAGAGGAAAGATACAAAGCAGCCACATCCTCCCCAGCAGAAAGACAGAGCTGTATGTTGTTCCTTCTTTAGCTGTGCTCCAGTTAGAAGACCAGAGGAAACAGACCATGATAATATTGATTAATAACAGTTTTATAACTAACAGACATCCATCTAACAACAGAGTTGACACCAAGACTTTTCATTGCGGGAATAAGTCCTTTAATGATATACGCACTAATTTTTCAGTTTTAGGTCTTTCGTGCTTCATTACTTCACCTTCACTCTGCACCTCAAAATCCATCTCTTTTGAGCAGTATTTTACCTCAAGAGGCTGGGATAGAAATCCTGCCATGAAGTTGGTGGGATATATGATTCTCTCCACTCTCCTCCTCCTGTCCCCACTCATTTATTATACATGCTGGCTAAATGCTGGGAGCACAAAGCTAGATTTTTTGTATGCAAGTAGTAGCATACAGCCAGGATTAAAAAGGTCAAGGATAATTTACATACAGTGCCGTTTAGCTTTTTAACTACCAGATGTTCTTATGATGCCCACATTCAATTATGAGCAACGTGTGTTCCACGTCTAAAAGTAAACAACATAATTCTTGGTGATTTCCTGTTCACTGTAGGTTGTGAAATGTCAGCATGCTAGAAACAAGCAAATCTTGAGACGACATAGCATGGGGTATTTGAAGTAACAAAGCCACAAGAAACACACATTTCTCTCTCCTTCCTCTTTCATATTCCAGACACGGAAATGAAAATAGCACCTCATGGCAGATTGTGTTGAACCAGAACAGAGCTGTCTGTCTTGTCACCACCTCCGCTCAGCACGGCTGCTCCATGTGCTTTGTGCAGAGCAGAAATGGATACTCTTCTAAATGCAATGTAACAAAGAGTAATAGTTTTGGACTTCCTCGAAACTAAAATGTGTGTTTTTGGGCTCCAAGGACAAACATCTTGTGCTAAAATTCAGTTGTGAGTGCTTGTTTCTCCAAGTGTCTAATGGAAGTTTGACACTTTTTGAACAAGGGAATGGAAATAATAAACAGGTAACAGGGGGGGAGGGTAGCACCCTCACCAGAAGGGAAGGCACAATGAATCATTCCTCCTAATGCCATCATGTGCGTGTGCAGGCTTTCCTTAGAGGTTTCACTGCTGTTCCTGCACTCATACAGTTTAGCTTTCACACAGCTGAGGGTACCAGGTAGTAACTGTACAAAGTCTCCCAGAAGGCCTCAAAGCAGTCTTCAAAGGAGTTTCAGTGTTCTTTTTCAGTGACATATTTAGGACTTACTGTGTAATCATAATAAGCACTTTCTCTTTGCAAGTTGTTAGTCTCAGCAAGTAAGAGCTTGAACACACACAGGTTGTATGTTCATAATTATACATGCATGGATAGTGTGTCATACTGATTTCTGTCCCAGTATCTTGTGTGGATTCACTGATAGTTCTGTGGAGGTATGCAACGCTGGCAAACATGTTCCTACAGACCATGAGAAATAAGTAACACAGCGTACAAAGCTGCTTACAACTGTATCCACACGGGGACAGTGCAGTTCTACCAGACAGGCAGCCTCAGTAACTGTCTCATCCCAGAAAAAGAAGTCTTGCCTCCCTTTTCCCTCTCAGCCTCAGTGTAACCTGTACAGAACTAGCTCTTTCTCAGCATTCAGACAACCAACACTTTGAGCAGAACATTTTTGATGGTTTTTGGCGGATTAATTTTCTGCCAAGTTAGGTTTAGCTGGTTTACTTGAGGTGCAACAAGACCTCCATCTGGACAAAACTGCAGTAGTATGTGCTGTTGGTTGTGTTAGGTCATTTCATCCCACCACACTTTTCTTCACCCTAGAAGAAATGTACTGCTTTATTCATTTAAGAGTTTTGTGGCTTTTTTTGTGTGTGTGTGTGTGTGTGTGTGTAGGGAGGAGATCAGTGTTTATATCCAGTAGGTATATCAGTGCCAACTGGAAAAGAGCTGTAGAAAAGCATGGGGACTGTGAAAAGGCAAATCCATGCAAATATTTTGGAGGTTAAATGGGTGACATTTTGATAATTTCGTGAGACAAATTGGAAACTTGTCTATCTCTTGCTCTGACATGTTTAGCATTTTCTTTTACATTGAGAGCATTACCCACCCCTCAGACCTTCTTGCCCCCCAGCAGGGAGTTTTCCCTCAAAGAAAGAATGCATGAAAAAGCTTTTTGTTAAACTTTTAAGTAGCGCTGCTCTCCTGAATGGCATGTAGTGTTCCACAGGAAGACATTCTTAATAGGGCTGTAAGAGTAGATCTATGTTAAATAAAGAGAAGTGTTTGTCTCAGTTCAAGCAAATAAAGAGACCGCTGCTTTCCTTGATGGTTTTAGAAGATAATGTGGTGTCGTTCTTTTCTCTCAGAGCTGATACACTTGCTCCTGAGGCAATGTTGGCCATAATGCAAGCTATATTAGGGCTAAAATTGTACAAAAAGTGGAAGAAAAGCCCTGTAAAAGAGGTAAGTGGTTTCTGATTATCAGGAATGTAACTAAATACTGAATCAAATTACTTCTCTTGTTTTCTGTGGGAATACCAACCCAAACAAGTTCCAGAAAATCTGCCCTCCCTTACTTATTTACTTTGGTGCCTTAAGGCTCAAATGACTTGTGGTACCTCCAGAATGAGGTCGATGCCGTCAACATGAGCACAATGAATTGTTAAGAGCAGCTCCGTTTCCAGTGAAGCCTATGAACCCTTGTCCATGTACCCTATTTCAAAACAGAAGATTGGAGTGAGGAAAAGTTATTCTGGTTTTCAGGATATGTAAAGTGAGCCTGGTGCAGAATCCGGAAAGCCTAGTATACCACAGACACCATGCATCTATTCTCTAGGGCAAGATATGGTGCAATAATTTCTCCACATCGTTACTAATCCTCTTTATGCACGCTCTCAGGTAGCCAGAGGGAAACTTCACCTCACCCAGACTTGCAGTCAGAGTGGCCATGAACAAAGCTGCCCCCTTTGTTTGGTATCTGAGGGGGTTTTCCATATTGTCTCCAAGTGGAGCTGGAGGGCAGCTGGACATGAGCTGTCCTATTTTCTCCTGAATGGGGTGAAAGGGAGAGGGGCCTTCTTCCCCACCAGAGACATCATTTTCGTCAGCACCACCATGGGTGTGAAAAGGAAGAGTAAGGCTGGGAAGATGAACATGGACCATGGCACTCAGCAAAGAGGTGAGAGGTTCCAGGGCATTCTCCCTAGCCCAATGGGGAGGATGTCATCATTGACTCACGTTCTTCCGCCCCACTATGTCCTGGCAGATTTGTTGACAGGTAATGACAATCTCTGGATAGTAAAATCACCTCCCTATCATGACATTCAATAAACACAAGAGAGAGTTTTGACAGCAAAACTAAATGACTGTCAAAAAAATGTAGTTGTACACCTCAGGCCCAGCATCTGGAGTAGAGAAGGCTGTGAGACAGCTTTGAGGTTCGATCTTGCTGAGACATTTTTAATTGATTGTTTTGTCTCCCTTTTAAACAGGCCTTTGTTAGCAGTCCTGCATGAAAAATGGCCTTTTGTAATCAGTGCAGTCCAAGCTGATACCCAAAGTGGAACAGTTAGCTAAGCAGAAAACAAACAGGAGTTACTGTGATGGGCAACTGGCGTGTCACCTATGCTGGTGGCTTCAGGTGGTGAAACTTCAGGAGGCCTCAGCTAGGCAGTCACCTGGCACCCAAACAGTGTTCCCAACATAGCAGCAGGTCCCAACGCAATGCTGCAAATGGAACCTGGGGGGGCAGACCTGAAGTACTTTTGTAGTTAAGGATCTGAGTGAACGCTACCCTACGGGTTAGCCCTGTGTTTAGTCTTTCTCTGGAAACAGAAATGTGTGCTTGACACCCCAGTGATCACACAAGCTGTCTCCAGAGTAACTGTGATGTCTAGAACATTACCTTGTGAATGAGAAAATGAGGATCAGTAAAGATTATTATTATTCAAATACCAAATTGCTGTTGTTGAAGTCATCACAATCACCTGCCTTTCAGATTCTTAAGAGCTTGTTGAAATGTTTTCCTATAGACAGAAGAAAAAAAATTTCTTTAGATGTGCTGCATCGGATGTACCTGTAGATAACTGCTCTTTCTGGATGTGAAATACAGAAAGTTTGAGTACTGTCTGGCAGGGATAGCATAGGAACTGCATTTGAAGGGAGTGGAATGTTTTCTGCTTTTTCTGCAGTTTCGTTTCAGCCCAAATGGAGTTTCAAATGGCGCCGTTTTATTTTCCAGTAAAGCAGGACTCTGATGGACTGCTTTTCACAATCCCTGCAGAAAAGGAACTATGGTTAAATTTGACCTCTTTGATTGCTTTAAAAGGAGCTCTGATTTAAAATAATTCTACTCCTATAAGAAAGAACATGCTAGACTCTAAGTAGATCAAAACTTCATGACAGGTGCGCTGCCTGCTGTTCCTCAATAAGTTCGAGAGCTACTTTAATCACTCACCTTAAGCATGCAGCTACACATTTGCAGTGCAGTGAGTGGTTAATAGGTATTACATGATAAGGAATTCCAGCATTAGAACATAATGATTTGTCTGCAATTTTTCTGCTTTATGGAAAACATGAACTCAAACACATGGTAAATGGCTGATTTACAATAAATTGCAACTTTTCAGGACCAAAATTCCCTTGCAACAGTAGCAGATACAGTTTCCAAAACACAAAAGCAGCCAAAACGTATACTGACATTAGTCAGAACTCGCCTATTCATATTGATAGTGGTTAGAGCTTCATACGGGATGAGCTTACACTGGCATTTCCCCTGGCTTCAGACTAGAAAGAAATTTAAAATGCTTTTTCTCTCTTATAGCACAAGTGGATTTCAGCTGTAGAAGTCAAAACTCAGATTTCATTTCAAAGCAAATGTAACTTTGTGAAAACAAGACCCTGTTGAATTTACACATTGCCTTAGGAAGATCTGAATAGAATGGAATAGTTCAGTTGGAAGAAACCTTCAGAGATATCTAGTCCAACATCCTGCGCACCTCAGGGCTCACCAGAAGTTTCAGGACATGACCAAGGGCACTGCCCACTGCCTTCTGAGCACTAACAGGCACGGGCATCAACCACCTGACCAGTTCCAGTGTTTGACCACCCTCATTGCACAGAAACATTTCCCAATGCCCAGACTGACCCTCCTCTGGAAGCTTTGTGCTGCTCCTGTCAGGGCCCACCATAGCCCAGCACCTCCCTCTCTTTCCCCTCCTCAGGGAGCTGCAGGGAGCAGTGAGGTCACCTCTTGGTCTCCAGTTCCCCAGACTGGGCCACCCGAGTGCCCTCAGCCTCTCCTCACAGGACATGCCTTCCAGCCCTGCTGCTGGCTGTATTGCCTCCTCTGGGTGCCTTTCAAAGACCTCAGCATCCTTTTTATATTGTGGTTACCAGTTTTCTTCCAGGATGAAGATAAACATAGTTTGACATACTGGGTACCTTAATCATACACTAAGTAGAAGAGAAGTTAGTCCTCTTAGAATTTTTTTTTTTAATATTCTTTTTTTTTAGGAGCAGTAGATGAGCCAGATTTATCATATGTATTTCAGTTTGCTAATCCAGCCTGCTGGAAGGTGGGAGAGATGCTAGAAAAAAAAATTACAAAGTTAGAGCAAATATTCAAGTCAAGGTGGGAAAATTACTTGAATTCTCATGGCAGTTGGTATCAAAGGTAGAAACTGTATTCTTCAAGCCTGGATGAATTGGTGCCACCCACAGTTAGATAGTGCCTTTTTCACAGATGGGTCCTTGCAAACACTTGTGCTACATGTTATGGTGAAGTTGTGGTCGGTCTCAGAGATGCTCTTATTGGTGAGAGCAAGCCCCAGGGCAGTAGACTCTCTCATCACTTCTGTGAGGAAGTTTGTACTTTTGCATGCAGGCAGTGGCAGCTGTCACTTTTTCTTGCCCAGACTCTATCACAGCACGTCAGTTTATGGTGATACATACCCAGCCCTACCTTATATGCTGTGGCACAATCATAACAACTTTTAATGAGGATTTCACAAGATAATGACAGAATAACATGGTGAAGCCCAGAGTACTCTGAAGTTGACAGTATCACCAGAGCCCATCAAATTACTAAGATATTTGCCATGCTCAAAATGCTATTTCAAACTCAGGACACTTGTAATTTTAAATCCTGCCTTAGCTTATCTGTTTTGACCTACCAGAATCCCTAAACTTGTGCTCCAGAACAAAGGAAAAGAACAGCAGTGAGGGCCTGGGTCTTGCATTTAGCCATGATGCCATGTGCAACTGGAGATCTGATCTTTTTCTTTAAGCTTTTGTTATTAGGGGAAGGTGGTACCACTACGTCACCAAGTTAGATATTCCAGAATGTGCTGCTGGAAGAAATCAACATAATGAACTTCAGGAACTGAAGAATTACATGAGCTTCCAACACGTGCTTGTCCCATTGGTAGCTTTCTTGAAAAAGCACCTTTCTGGGTTTTCAACCTAAAAGTGGACCCCCTGGCTGTTCTGCTTTTCTGCTGCCCACTGTAGACATAGCAGGAATGTTTGCCCCAGTGGGACAATTTAATCCGCTCTGGTGGACTGCAAACAGATACTACCATTGGTGCATAGAGAAACTATGCAGAGGACTCATAAAAGAGGCAGAAGTGCCTATTCACAGTGAATGAATATAGATGGGAACGTAAGCACCCCCACAGTTCTAGAGAGTGTAAGTGCATCTGAAAATATTTTTTGAAGCAGTGTGGACCTTGGCCACTAGCTGCTGCACCAGGCAGTTGAGGGCACCTCTGAGAGAAGCTATCAAGGGCAATCAAACTGCATCAACCCATTTATCTCCTTACCTGAGTACAGACTAATGTCCCAAGCTGTGATTACCTAATGAGAGGAGGCAGGCAGCACTGTGGTTCCTGAGCTTTTGACATTTAAAATGTTTTGTTCACTCTCTTGAAAACCTGACTGCCTGAAAAGGCATAAAGGTGAGACATGGGGACTATATTTGTTGTTCTGAATTAGAAAATGAAAGACAGCAAGAGGAGAAGCAGTAGGCTATTTACTCCTGTCCTATGAAAAAATTGTTCTAATATTTCTGACCATGGCCATTTATGATATTTCTGACCATGACCATTTTGTAATTTCAGCATGTACCTGCAAGGGTACATAGGCTTTTTTTTAAATTATATAGGCTTTTAAAAAAAATTATCACTTCCCAGTGTTCAATACCGTTTTGTTTATGAATTGATGAAGGCTGAGGTCTTTTTCATAGCCCACATGATCTGTGCACTTGTTGATGTGGTGTTTGTTATTTTGCTTTAGTTGTGCTTGAAAATTAAAGCTGCGTATAATTTCCCTTTTAAGTGATACTTAAGAGTGTATTTGGTACTGCAATGATATGGACAAAATCTACCCTCACATAAAAAGAGAAAATGATGCATTCTTTTCTGATTTCAGATAAAGTGAAAAACACATGTCCCACAATTAACAGCTTTATGCCTAGTGTTTCTGCTGTGGTTTGGGTGTGTAACTGTGACTAAAATATAGGATAAGTGGAGAGTCTTTGTCTTCCTTATTAAATGAAAGGTGCTCTAAAATTTTTTTCAGATACATTCTAACATAGGCTCTAAGAATGTATACTTTTTATTAGAATCTCTCCTATGCTAGGGGATTTGTTTTTTTTCTGTGAACACCAAGGTTTACCGTATTCTATTGTGGATGGCAGCACATCTGTTTTTCAAGAGCCAATGTACCACAACACAGGCAATTTTCGCAACTGCATGAGACTTAACTCTTTGTGCTGAACCGCTGCAAACTGACTGTTTGCATCAATCTGGTTTTTGGCCTGGGATTGGCAAATGGAGAGTTTCAAAATGAAACAATAAAGCTATATGAACTAGAAGGAAAAGTCTCCTTGATACTATGGCATTTTCACATTGAAGCAGCTTTAAGGTTTCCATGTTTCATGGAATTTTTTACACTGTTCTTGTGATTCTGCTGTTGTCAGGACAATTCTTTTCACTAAAACAAGCTTATTATTTTCAATTTATACTAGACTCCTATATCCAGGATGAGCAACAGTAAAAACATTGGATTCTGTTCTTACTGAGCACACCTAAATTTGAGAGAATGAAGTGTACTGTGAATAAATGCCATACCATAACCTAGAGCTGCAAGGAATGCTGCTGGTATATGTTTATGTTGAAGGGCTTGACAGCACTTCCCATTGTACTATGGCTGCACTTTGACAGTTGTTATTTTTAAGGAGAAGTAAAGCCTTATTCCTAGTCGGGAGATCATCTGCTATTATGTTTCAAGTCCTTCACCTGCCTACTATTCTACCTCTGAAGTAAGAGTTTGTAAAGAAGTGTGTGAGTAGAATTAAAGGGAGAGATGTAAAATGACTTGTTGAAGGACATGAAGAATTAAGTTGCAAGCTGGAAAGGGATTCATGGTGCTGTTGCTGTGGCTTATTGATTTTTGTAGGAGACTGTGCCACTTCACACTGAACTCATTGTCCCATTTGGTGAGCATTTTTGAAATACTGGAAATGGGTTCCCTAAGCAGATGCAATATTCATGAAATGTTTGCTGTATAATCCTCTAAAATGCAAATCCTGGGGCAGATAGTTGTTCAAATATTACTTTCAACTAGCTGGAGGAATTTTTCTTTTTTACTAGTGAAGGAAGCTGGAAAAAGCTTGTGTTCAGAGGGTTTTTTTCTTCCTTCTTCTGGTAAGGCAAAATGGAATGAAGGACTTCAATGTCATCTGGCATGATTAATTTATATAGATATTTTTAAGAAGAACTTTAAGGTACAAATAGCTAATGCCTGACTGTGGCTTTCCTGGATGGAGCACTCTTTTTATCTGGCATGTATGCATCATTTGCAAATGCTAATGAGAGGGAATATGGCGTCCTAAGAAGTACAAAAGTACTCTTAAATTATAAATGGCATCAACCTTTGGACACGTACCTTTAGTAAAAAGAGACTGATTCCTGGATTTAAAAAATTGTACGTAATCCTTTTCTTTGAGTTTGAACTTCACTTTTTTCATCCAACTCCTATGATTTTGCATTTTTGAAAAGCAAATGCCATAGCCAAGTAATAAAAAGAAATGGTCCAGGTATTCTGAGCCATCTCTGCCTCCTTTCTAACACAGCATTTTTTTCTCCAAGTTTTAGAATTATTACTTCTGATAAAATTGCCAGTACTCTATTTCTAGTGGCTAGAAGGGAAGAAATAGTAAATACAAAACCTGAAGTTGTTGTAGGTGTCAAGGACCATGTTTTTTAGAGACATTTCTGAACCCAGATAAACACCCTTCATAAAATAGATGTTATTGGGAAGTAAAAGCATTGTGCTTCAGGTATTTCTATGACAAACTATGGAAGAATTTATTCCAATAGAAAAGCAGTTGGCATGCAAACTTTTGTGACAAATGAGACACGTAAGAGAGGCAGACAGAAGAAACACGATTACACCAATGCTCCCTGTTAATGAAGGTGCTCATTCCCTCATGAGAAGGGAACCATAAACTCTTTCTGCTTTATTTTCTTGATATCTAACAAAAATGGAAGAGGTTCAACTCTAAGTGATCAGCTCTACCCTGTGGTGCACACTATGCTGGGCTTTTCACTGGATGGACCAGGAGGAGGCAAGCCAGGGACAGAGAAATGGTCAGAGTCACAAGTGAGCTGATTGAGCACAATCCAGATTTTTGCTTAGAGAACATGAATATGGAAATAGGAAGTAATGAATGAAGCAGATTGTTTGCATGGTCTGTAAAATGTTCGCAGCAACAGGACCTCTTTTTATTAGTGTGAAATAAAGCTACTGGTAAAATTTAAGGCAAGAAATTCAAGCTAAGAGCCCAGGGTAGTTTCCCTAAATGAGAACACATTGTACTACTAATGAGGTAACTCAAAATATATGTATGTGGAGAAAAAAATGACCATTTTTTAATAATATTTGCTGGAGTCAGTTGTTTCTTTAATGTGCTTTTCTTTGCCATCTCCATCTGATGCCATCTGTTTTCTGTTTTATGTGTGAGTTTGATTTTTGAGTCACTCAGGCTGTTATGCATGTGCATATGCAGAATAATAGTATAAAATAAAGCTATTGCCTTTTGCTGTGGGTAAAATGATACTCTGTCAGTAATATTGTATTTTTTTAGTCAAATCCAGTCCTTCTATTAGAGGTAAGAGCACTGAGGGGAAAGGAGCCTTGCTAGTACGTCGTCCTCTTGTTAAGCAGCCCATGGAATCTCCATAAAGGTTTCAGCAAAAGGAAATGAAGCCCTCTGCTCTCCTTTTATGCCACATCAGTAACTCTTTATAGTTGAGTATTTTATGAAGAGAGAGCAGTACTTTGGAATAAACTCACCATTTAGGGTGCATGAGTCATTGATGAGTTCAAGATAATGGGAGATTAGGTTCTCACTGCAAATTGTGGAAGCACTAGAATTCCTTCCTTCATGAGACTGTGACTCCCTTTCCTTATTGTTGTGAAAACATTGTAAGCAGGAATGTGTTTAAGCATTTCTGAGGATACCTAATGTTGGGCTCAAATAAATGTCTGCAATATTTGCTGAAAATTAATCAAATTTTCTCACTGTATTTGCATACTTAGCCTTGTTATCTTCCTTAATGTTAGAGAGTAGGGAACAAAAGCAGCAAAGCAACAGTGAGAAGTTACCCACCAGCATGTAACTTGCTATACGTTTGCATCTGATAATACAAACATTGCCAAATCTACTTTAAGAAATCCCAGTGGGTGTTTAAATTCCCTTCTTCCCTTTCTTCTTCCCTTCTTCTTCCCTTTCTTCTCTCTCCCCTTTCCTTTTTGTCCTCTCCCCTTTCTCTTGCCTGACAGAGTGAATATTTTGTTTTCAACACAGCAAAACAACTTTGGATGCTGCTTCTTTATACATGGATGGCCATCCTAAGTTAATAAACTAGCTTCTCATGTGATTGTTTTCCTAAGAAAAACAAGTCAGTGGCAAGGTCTTTTGAAGAGAAAGGATGACTGTCACTTTCGCCAGCGCATCAACACTACTTTTTGGAGACCTTAATTTGTTTATCACCAATGTTTATCTGTTTCCTCCATTAGTTTCTTTTTTTTTTCCTTTTTTTTTCTCTGTGGACCCTCTAAAATGGCCTGATGCAACTCTTCCACACTTCGGTTTTACTGCCTGTTTTCTATCATGTCACGTTGTCTTAAAACACTAATTACTGCAATTTTTTGTGTACCTCTTCCTGGACTCTTGCTCTTCCTTACCAATATTAGTGTCTCATTGAAATTGGCAGCCTGTGACTGAGTGTCCTTTATGAACACAAATCCTATTGGAGGCCTTTGAATTTCTTTCTGGCTGCAGCTGATGAAGACCTCTGTCTCATCAGCTGCTGATCTTAGAGGACATGTGCTTTACATAAAAACTTACAGAACCATAGTTCTCCATTCTTAAACTTTAACCATCCATTTCTCATCTGTACTGCATTTACCAGAACAGCAGTTTCTTTGGAGAACAATGAAAAACTTGAGAAAAGGAGAAATCCAGTGTTTGTAAAACCCTTCCTTTAGCTTTTCTGCTCTGTGGACACAGAACAACACCGGAGCTTTAAGCTAAACTGGTGACTATTATCTCTCTCCCCTGGATACCACAATGGGATTGTGCTATAAAGGTCTGCCTGGTGCGTGTGCTCCTGGAGTGAGCACAAGCCTGCAGATGGTCAAAATGGCCAAAAGAAAACCAAGAGCCAGCTAGCTAGCAGGCTCAGGTTAGGGGTTAGTGAACATGTTTGGGAACACAGTCATGACAAGAAGTCATCCTTTTGGGGTCTGGTAGCCATATGTTCAGTTGACAAAGAATGCTGTTGGTCTCCATGTGAGTGAGCCCCCACATGTGGCGCATGGATGCCCAACAGGCCATGTCCTTGTCACAGGCCAGTGAAATCTGGGACTGCTGCCACTGTTTTACTAATGAGAGGCTAACTCTTAGGTTAGGCAAAGTGCCTTTCCCAAAGAGTTGAGCAGTGGTCACTTGGATTTCAATGCTGAGTCTCATGGATTATCACTTTCTTCTCCAATGCCAGGCTGAGTGTCATCTTGAAAGAAAACAAAGAGGAGGAATCATTAAAAAAAAACCAACACCACAAGCAAGTAAAAAAACCTGAGCAAACAAAAAACAGAGGCTTGATTTTTGATATTGTTTAGTGAGATAATGCTGGAAACAAACAAGTCAATTGAGATGTACATCCCTGTCAGGCTTACTGAAAAGCTTACTGGAAAAATGTTTGCCTCAAAGGCACTGCGGATATGACTGAATGTAACTGATTTGCTTGCTGTCTTATGAAAATTGAATTCACTTATTGTTTGTGCTTTTTGGTTCAGACTGTTAGTTTTTTCTCTATTCACACATGAACTTCAAGGCTTTTCATCTACACTTGATCTACTTTTTCTTTTATTGTCCCATGTTACCAGAGTGAGTTGTTTGAATGGAAAAACACACACTGGCTAAAGATTCTTATGTTTGCTAGCTCTGTGTTTAAGGTTTGCCACAATCACAGAGCATCTGTCAGTGTCTCAGGGTTATCATTTGGACTGCAATAACATCAAGTAATATTAAACACCTGCCTCTTTCTGCCCTGAGGCCAGAATCATGCGTGAGGAACAGGCAGAGAGGCCTGGGATGCGACTTATGGCTGCCACTGCATTACATAACCAGGACCTAGATAGAAAGCAAAATAAAGCTGAGAGAAGAAATGAGTGAAGTGTTCTTTGCTAAGGAAACACTGCTCTGAGATCATTACAGAGGAACGTAGGCTGTTCCCACATACAATTGCTTCCATGTTAAGAATAATTCTGTTTCTTTGGAAGATTTCACTTCTCTTGAAATGACATTCCTCCCCTCCTCCAATGCCATGACGAATAAGCCTCTGTAAAGGAGTCTCTAATGAACACAGCTGAAGCAAACTCAGGCTTGTATGGTTGCACAAAAATTCCCACAGACACATAGTGACTATTGCTAAAGGTAATTCATTTGCCTTGAAGAGGACTGAGAGAGAGTGAGCAAGATAGAGCAAGACAGAAAAATGACTATATATTTCATTATCTGTCTTCAGTCTCAGGGTAAGGGGAAAACCCAGCAGTAATGTTTCTTCTTTGTATTCTTGCCTCTGTTACATTCAGTTCTTCATTCTTTGTTTTGCAAAAGAAACAAACAGCCAAAATTAAACTCTTATTGCATCAAAAGCCTGGCTAGCTGACAATTTATTTATTAATAAGCAGTATTTATTTTAATTATGACCCAAGTCCTAACTGTCTGTGCCACATTACTAATTACTATTCTGGTTTATAGCTGTGGTAAATTTCACAAAGGAATTTCAATTAAAAGGATGTTTGAACCATGAATGGGTTTGTTCACTTGTTATTTCAGATAACTAATTCTGCAATGTGGTCTGATTACACTTACTGGACTATTATTTGTGAAAGATGGTCCCTCTGGAATTTCTGTTTCAGTTCCTCAGGTGCAAAATCAAGATAATAATGGTCCTTCACAATAAGGACCCTAAGATGACAATCACAGCAGTATGAATGCTTATGCTGATGTGCATGATGAGATCTTCCTGGTCATTGAAGATCTGGCATGGTTGTGAGATTCAAGATGCTTTGGATTTTACTTACTGATTTTTTTAATGAGATAAGTGAACTGAGCAGCTAGTTACTGCTGTATGAAAAATTTACAAGAACCATCTCTCAGAAAAGATGAGTGTAGATAAAATGGTTCACTACGCGATAGATGATGGGAGGTAGCTGCAAACTACCACCAGCCAAAGCAAGATGAACTTTCTGCAAGAGACATAGAACAAGGATGAAAGTCTGGGGAATTTTGTCATTTCCTTAATCTCTGTTTTTTCTTTCCAGAATAAACATGGTTGTAGAGAGTTCTTTAAACCTGTATCTCCAAATATCTATGTTGACTTGATTTGCCAAAGGTAAGGATGATGAATGGCCATCAAGGGATATGGAAAAAAAGATCAAATTATTTTCCATGAATAAAATTTTAAAGCTTGACTGAATAGTCTGCGTGTTTCTTTAGTGGTAGCCTTGTTAATCCCTTGCTTGGTGGTAGATTTGCACTTTCACTTCTGAGGCATCAAAAGTGAGGAAATAAAAATGAACTTAACACAGAAACATAATTCCATGCCTTTTGCTTTTGGCTGAAATACCATAACCTTTC
Source organism: Numida meleagris (assembly GCF_002078875.1). NCBI lineage: Eukaryota > Metazoa > Chordata > Aves > Galliformes > Numididae > Numida > Numida meleagris. The sequence goes on from NC_034438.1 coordinate 17,889,370, forward strand.
AAATGGTAAATATATTGGGTGTTAACCATAAAATTGTCTTCTCCTTGTACTGTAATATACCACACAGAAAAAACTAACGTAATGAGAAGAATTAAGAAGACTAGAACTATTCATTATTCCCGTATTCACTAATTATTTCTATTTCTCCCTCTTCCCTTCTGCAGGCTGCTCAGCTGTTCTTTAGCAGGTTTGATCTCCCGATATCAATGTTCACTCAGATATTCAGTTTTCCCTGGCACTGGGAGTAATACCAATATTGTAAATAAAAGTTATTATTTACCAGAATTCTGGACAACTGTTTTGTTCAGCTGAGCTTCAAGCGGGGAGGCCACACAGGGCTCAGTGGAGTAGTAGTTAGTTGTCTCTAAAAGCCCGCAAACCTGAACAGGGCACGGGGGATCTGATATCACTCCTTGGACACCCCATGGCTTCTTTAGTAACCTTGGGCAGGTAGCAGTCTCTTTGTGCCCTGCAATGCTGTTTTCAGAGATGCTACAAATTGCCCATGCTCATACGGTGCTTTAGATTTGTTGACCTGTTTGCTGACACTATCCTTGTTTCCCATGTGTTCATGATGTACACCAAGCTCAATGAAATAAGTTCTCCCACGGGGCCTCTGTGGGTTGCCACCCTCTTTTGATTCTAGTAACAACAGCCTGAGCTGCAAACTCCAGCAAAATATCTCAAAGAGGTATTTTGGAGTGTTTGAAGAAGAAAAGCTTCTCCTGATAGTATTTTCCCCTTCATCTTTTAAAGCAGATTGACAACAGCTAGTCATATAAGACGATACGTTAACAAAATAAATGCATACAAGACCATCTAATTATATGTTCGGATGATGACACATTTGCTGTTGCAGACTTCCTGGATGTTGCTGCCTGAATTAAGAATTTCTTTCTCACATATGTTTAGAGTTGAAGACATTACTGTAGTCCTTCACAGTTGTGGGTACTGATGTCTCTGAAATATCATTTCTACACAAATTGTACAATGCTGCAAAATAAGGTAGAATAGGGCAGAATTTACAGTTTCTCTTTCATTTCATCATATTCATTAACCTTTTTTGGGGGGGCTGGGAGGGGGGAATAAGAAATTCATTAAACATGGCTAATTGTATAGAGCTCCAAAGTCTTTAAATTAGGTCTAGTCTGTTCATACCTTTTCCTTGCGTTGAAAGCAGAGCTGGACTCTATGATGAAATAGCACTTTTTTTTTTTTTTTTTTTTGTGGGGTATAATAGATGGTATGTTGAGAACTAGAGGAGATTTGCAAAGAAGGGAGAAAATGTTGTCCATTGCTTACCTGGAAAAAAAAATACAAAGAAACAGTGAGTAGATTTACTCCTGCTATTTCTTTTTCCTACAACTGGAAATCATCGGATTTTTTGATGGACTTCTGATGCCAGTTTTCCTCAGGGCACTCCAAGATAGTAAAAGTTGTAAAATGCTGCAAGAAAACACTGTATTGGTGCAATCTACTTTTCTTTTGTGATCTCTCTCTAGTAAAATTGCTACTTTATTATTGTTGTTATTATTTCCTTTGAGGTCGTCTTTCTAGATGACTCTACTGGAGTAATTCTTTATGGTTTCCTGGGCTCGAGGCAGTCTGCACACTGTTTCACAACAAATCATGAGCCTTACCAGCTGCAAAGCAGATCCCTTGAGAATGTGTAAATGATGACCCTTCTCAGAGCAAGTGAGGACAAGTTTCTGAATTTCTCATTTCCTTTGACATCTCTGCTTTTACCCTTGTTGAAAGAGACTTTCCTCCTTGCACGGATTTCAGGAGGTACAGACCTAACCTGAAGTCCCAGTCCATTACTAAAATATATGAATTTCCTGTTGTGCAGAGAGGAAAACCATGTTGAATGGTTTTCTGAACTGGAGATGATGCAGAGGAAATTCATTTTAAACCTCATACATGCGTAGTGGAGAGAGTAGATGGAGAAAATCTGGGGTGCATGTCTGTCAACTCAGATCAAAGAACAGCAAGTGTATGGTCAGTCTTCACCGTTCTCCTAAGGATCTACATGGGTATGACCTCTGTGGCTGGATGTAAGCTTTTGTCTTAGTTTGAATATTGATTAACCATATGCTGCAAGTCAAAGGGATTTTTATTTCTCTAGTTCAGATGTTTATAAACTGAACTGGAATCTGTCAGTCCTATTATTGATATACTGGGGGAAAATATACACAAAAGATTTTATTGTTTCTTTAATATAAACTTCTTAAACTTCTGGATAGGAAATATATTTTCTTCTGTGATCTATGATGTGGCATGGAAAAAGCAAATGATGGCAATTCAACAGAACAGTGAAAGCCTCTGAACACATCAGTGGCAAAACTGTTGTTTTAAAAGATGGAGGTATATTATTATTATTATTATTTTGTTAAAGTGCCTACTGTTAAAGAAGGGTCTTTTTAAAAGACAAAAGAAAAGAACAACTAATAGTTTGGTCAGTGATCTAGTGAATTTCCTCTGGCGTTGGAAATCATGTGAGGCTGCTGTAGTCAGATGGCTGTAGTACTAGTGCAACTCCACGGTCTATGATGTTCTCATAGCAAACATAAACTTCAGGAGAACTTAAAGTGGCAGATGGCTTCACCTGACCTATCCAACTTTCTTCTCTGATCTGGCAGAAGCAGTGCAGGAAGAAACCTCTCCTCCTAGACATGGTCACTACATTTCATATGAAACTAATTCCATCTACTGAAAGACAGTTTTCCAAGTTCCGTGGCAGCACCTTGGGCTACTAAGTTGTATCCTGTTTAGGAAGGGAGTCTTAGTCACTGGAGGGAAGACTTTCAGAGGCAGATGGGAGCTCTGGCACTCAATTTTCCTGTTCTGTCACTGTGCAGTCCCCTGGGGAGACTGTGTGCCTTGTCTGCTTATTTTCCACAGCTCACAAGAAATAAGGTATCTGGACAAGTCACCTAAAGGACGTGTGGGATAGACAGAGTGAAGACTGACAGCAGAAATGAATCAGCAAAATAGAAAATATGAGGGTATCACTGGCTATGCTGGCAATCAGAGTGAGAGCCAGCAAATTTCACTTTTAACCTTCCTCCTTATTTAAAAATAAAGCTGGTACAAAGGACTGTTGTATTTGGTAAATAGAAATAGATAACACTTTTTTCAGGAAAGAGGAATTTACATAATAAAAAGATATTTTTAAGCATTGGAGTACGATGTTTCTAAAAGCTGACCAAAGCTGCTTTGTTGGTGGAAGTCAGAATTTCCAGGTCTGAAGGAAGATGGAATGCTAACAGAAGCCTTTTACTTCTACACCAGTTTGAAATCTATCAAGGGCTATTACTGGTTGACATAGTATCCTATCATTCATGCTGAGTGGTCTGCATAAAATGCTCTCTCCATTCTCACTTTTTGTTTCAGTTGCTTCATCACAGTACCATTAGGATAAAGCATCGCCACGGCTGATATTGACTGACCTCTGTGCTGCCCACCTCATAGAGTGCCTGGGAGCCCCTCTGCCTACCCAGGACTGGGGCAGATCTGCATTTACTCTGATCATCATGTGGATAAGCAGAGGACTTAATTTCCCAGGCATGTCGGTCCTCAGCACTTAGTATAGTTGCCCATTACAACCATTCATTACAGCTCTGATCAGAAAAAAAGTTTTTGCCAGCTTTTTTGCCAACTCTGACAAAATTATTAATTATAGCAGTAGGAAAACTGGATACAGACTGTGCAACTAGCATTTTGTTTCAAGTTAACTTCAAATTTCCTGATCCTAACCTTGTGTTTCACACATTCAAATAGGCAGTGTTGTTGTTTTCAGCAACTGCTTAAACATATTAAATATACTTAGCAGACAGACAACTTGGAGAGAATTATAATTGGCTTTAGATAAAGGCTTTGGTCACATGACATCAGCTTTCATCAAATTCTTCTGGTTTTAGACAGAATAATTTTTAACTGTATTCCTTAAAACCCAATGTCCTGGTAAATCAATAGATTTAGCATCTTGGTACAACACTTTAGAGGCTGTTTCTTATTAGCTGTGTATTTCAAATTGTTGAGTATATTGAGTTTTGATGAAAAAACCCACTCAACTAGCTGCTGAAATTTTGCTACTGATTGCATTACATGAATCATATAACTTCCTTGTAGTAATCTTTTGAGTACACAACTCCAGAATGTCTTAAAAAATGTTAGATCTTTTTTGGAAGCAAAATCAATCAAACATAGAAGGTTTCTGTCAAAAACAGAGATAATCTGTTCTCTCGTAGGAGCTAGGCTTGTTTATTGTACAAACCCTAGCCGTGTTCTCTTCAAAATCAGTTTCTCTCACAGTGAAACACACTGTGGTTAGTCATTGCATGTTAAAGAGACAACATGAGTCAGATGACAACTTGGAATAACTTGCAAAAACTGTACAACAGGTTTTCTGCAAAGCACCTAGGCTGCCTTAGTCCAATTCATGCAATGCAGCTGTAGCTATGTAGAACTTGAGCTCCGCAGATCTCTGAACCGCTCAGACTGACTTTGGCTTGTGTCTTATTCTTTAAGTAAAGAATTAGGTTGCTGAGTGAGAAATTCTGTGGACTCTTCTACTCTGTAAGAGACCTGGTAACAAGCCTGGATGCCTGAGTCCACTCTCACTGGACTGTTTTATTAAATAAATGAATGAGCACTTACATAATAGCTGAGGATATGTCACAGCATTCCTTGTGTTTATGATTCCAGTGAGAATCATTTCAAATAATGGCAAAAAGTTTATATTAATTTATAAATAAAAAGTATATATAAATAATATAAAGTATAATAATAATATAAAATTATAATAAAAATAAAAATTATTTTAGTATAGTAAAATAAAATATAAAAATATTGAACATACATATAACATAATACAATATATTCAATATACATTTGATATAATAAAATATAAAAATATAATAAAATATAAAATAAATCATTTTAATATAATAAAAAGTTATAATAAAAATAAAAAATAATAATATAAAGTATAAAAATAAAAAGTTATTTTTATTTCCATGTTCCATAAATCTTTTAACGAGCCTTTGGAATACACTAAAGTAAATGGGATCACACTTTGTAGGACAGTGTTTCCATACTCAGTGAAAACTGATGCAGACGAACATCCCTTTTCATGAGAAAACTAAACCAGTTGCAAATGGAAATATTTCATTCAAGCAACATCCTAATAATTTCTAAAAAGGAAAATACAGTTCTTGTTTCTCTTGCTTGTTTGTTTTGTTTTTAATAGGCCAAGTACACTGCCAGTGCTTTGCAATGTGTTCTGTTGTTTGGCAAAGAGGGACCTTCTTGACTGTATAGTGCTATCACTGTGGCTGTGATAGCAAGAACAATTTAGGGCATGCTACTCTCTGCTCTCATTACAATATGTAGGTCAAAGCCCTTGCTTTGTCTTTTTTTTTTTAATTTAATCTTACATTGTCTGAGTTCATTCATGCTTGATTACTCTTTTTGGTTTTGACCTATAGCCTTGGAAAATGTCAATAAAAAGAAAAGACCTGCAAGCAAATCACCAATAGACAGCAAATCATCAATAAACAGCAATCTTCTTTTTTCAAAAAGAGAAAAATCTATGGGGAGCCAGCTCTGCCTATGTGTCTTTGGGCAATTATCAGTCCATTTTGCTTGAGTAGCTGTCAGATGTATTTCTCTCCATGCACTCACTTGGTTACAAGCTGAAATGGTTCAGAGGTGCTTTCCATCGCCTGTGGACTTAGCCCTCCTTTCAGGCAATATTCCGGTCTCTCTGTGCTGAGGTGACCTTCTGCCTCCTGAATGGGCAGAGCATCTGGGAGTGCCTGGGGCTCCTTCCTGAGTCCCTCTGCTCTGAGTCAGGGTGATGTGTGTTGGAGGGAGAAGGACCAGAGGTGCAACTTTCACATGAGATTCAAACTCCTATCTTTTAGGGAAGGAAAAAAATAGATTTTGAATGTGAGCAGCCAGCCCTCTGCAGCTCCAAGGGCTGCTGCTGCAGTCACCTCCTCTCTGCCTGGAGAAGATCAGGGGAAGTGAGAAGCTGGCTTATCTTGGCAGTGCATGTGTGCACATGTGAATGGGGGTGTATGTAGTCCTCAGCTTTCCCTGAGGTCCCCACCTCCTGGCACTGCAGACTGCCATTGCTTTCTTTGTTCCTGGTTGATCCCTCTCTCTGTGTATGGAGCTGACACTGCTTTGCTGCAAGAGAGGAGAGCTGGTTTGGAAGGGGACAGCTAGATGTGTTAGCATGATGGTTTTGAGCTAATTTAGACTTCTTTTATTACCTGAGCTCTGTCAGAGCTGGCTGGATATTTCTGCACAGACATGCTTTCTGCTACATGGACCTATTTTACACTGATAGATGCAAGGTAATTTCATCAGAGAGCAATGAGAGATTCTTCTCCCTGCAGGACTGTCCTTGTGCAAGGCAGATGAGTATGAACAAAACTTGGAAATTTGAGCATACTTCAGCTCTGTGTTTGATATGAAACCATCTGGCATGAGGGCAGTGGGATGCTGTCATCACTGGGATGCCCCGTGGGTATCAGCTCTGCAGCACAAGCCTCAGGCACAAGCCTCATGGTTCACCATGCCATATATAACCCACTTGTGGTCCGGGGTCACAGAAAACCACCTGAAGGCCTTCTCCATCTCCTCCTTTGTTTGCCAGAACTCATGGGCATCTCCACAGACCTTGGCAAGCAGGCTATGGTCCTACTCACATGCCCAGGCATACTGCTTTGCTGAACTTCTTGTTCCCCATAGCAAATCCTTTGTGAACTTGTAGGGTCATTGTTCAGCTTTTTGCAGGAGGAAGGAAGATGGTCACAAAGATGGAAGGGAATTTCCTATATGCTACCTCTAGGAACAGTGAGAGGGGTGTGTGTATATGTATGAAATTCAAAATATTGTAAAAAAATCACTGTGGTGCACCCAGCCTTCAGAGATGATAGTCTTGTGATTGCATTAGACTGAATTACAGTTAAGCTCAGCAGAAAGGTCATCCACCCCAGTGCTGGGAGGACAGCTTCTGTGACTGAGCTGAAAACTCATCTCTCCCCCTTGGTCATCTCAGCCAAGAAAGGAGCGAGGGCTGAGGATAGAAACAGCACCACTTTGAGAGGCTTGTGCTGCTGCCCATCACAGCACTGCTGCCTTTTCTTGGTAATTTCTCTGCTGGAGTGGCAATGAAATCTCAACTTGATAGGTTTACACTCATCAGAAGGGGACTGACTCATCAGCTTTGCCCTTCCGAAGGGTCCAATATTAGTAACTCATACACTTTATTGTCTCCACTTCTTTGTGGCTAGAATTGAAGAGAACAGCCTGGGAAGGAGAGCCACAGGCAAGCTACACCTGCATGGCACCAACTTCTAACAGAGAAGTTAGAGAGTCAGGAGAGAGTCCTGTTTCTGTTGGTTGCAGGGTGACTCTCAATGAGTTAATGACTTGATGAGATAAAGTCACATATTTGCATTACTTCATGGAGAAAGCTAATGCCTTATCCCAGTCCTGAGTCTTTTTTGTAAGCTTGTGACGTTAAGATAACTGCCTTACCATGTCTCCTCCCTGCTCCACAGGCATAAGCTATCTTTACTTTCAAAGATCTGTACATACCTAATAAAATCATAGTAGATTGCTCTCAGCCTCTGCTTTGCAGTCTTCTACATCTATTTCAGATACAAAAGAGAGCTTGTCTATGCATTGAACTCTACAATTTAGACTGATATCATACATTACCATTACTATAATGCTTTACTGAGAGCTGCATTCATCTCAGTTCTGCTGGGACTGAGACTTTTTCTGTCATCTTTTTGGTCATAGATAAAGTAAGGCTTCCTTTGAGTAACGTACATCAAAACTGGAAAAAATGAGTCAAACCCTCTGCAAACTGCTTAACTCCATTGGCAGCTTGAAATGACAGGGTTGCAGTACTTTCAGATCATGTGCTCAGCTCTTGGTAGGTCATCAAAGGCAGTCTGAGTTGTATGATTGCTAGTAGCCTTGAAAGTGTTATTTATTTTCATTTTTTAGAAAAATCTATTTCAACTGAAGTGACTTTGGTCTGATGTACTGCTTGCCTCCTTCCCAAAGTTTCCATCACCATGGCCAGGATTTCTGAGAGCTGAACAGTAAAATGTAGAGTAGAAGAGAAGATAGCTTTGTGCGTCTGTGGAGGTATGTGTATAGACATATTTAATGACAAAGAGGAAAGAAAAAAGTGACAGAGAAGATAATTTTTCATTCTTCCCAGTACAGTCACAGTATGTATCACGTCTGGCACTTGAGAACGATAGTGAAAGTGACAGCTGATTTAGGACCATACCAAAAAGGGAGCCCAGGGCTCCATTGGGACATCCAGTTCAGTCTATGGCTAAGAGTTGGAGCCAGTAGCTCAAATGTCATATATAATGGGAGCAGCCTACAGGATGCTCTTTCTGTAGATGTCCAATATTGCGTCTGCACAGGAAGTGGAGTGTTATGCCATTTTTTGTTTGGTTCTGGTCCATGGGTTTGTTTCCTGATGCACTGTGCTGCACTGTGGTGGCTTCCAGACTGGTCCTGCCTTATGTTTGGATTTCCAGTGAGCAGCACAGAAGAATACGGATCTGTCTGTGCTTGTTGGAATAGAAGGCCACGTCCTAAAGGCTTAGTCCTAAAGTGATTAGGACAATGCCCTTTCTCTATAAACCTTGCTCTGTAAGATAAGATGAATGCTTTCTCACACAGAACTTAATTCTTCTTTCAGCCTAAGATAAAATCTCTTTTTGGAGCAGGCTAGCTGTAAGGTCATGCAGCTGTAGAGCCAGTTCTTCTGTGCACTGCCCTCTCCATGTCATGCGAAAGTCTGTAATTGAAATTACAGAGTATTGAACACAACACTAATACAAGGCTACCAGAGAAAGTGAAGCTGAAGTAACATTTACCTCTGTCCAAAAGGTACATGGCTTGGCAGGCAGCTTGGTAAGAGCAATGTTTCTGGTTTTGGTTGCAATGAATCCACTGCAAAAGAACATCCATACAAAAAGAACACTTAAATTCCTATTTCATAACCCTCCTCTTTCCCCAGGATCTCAATTGCTCAGCTCCAGGAGGACATCATTTGCCGTGCAGGCTGCCTGTAGCAGCGGGAGCTGCTTAATAAACCATGTAAGACTCTTGGCAAACTGCTCATATTAAACTTCATGGATATATTAAAATATGGATCAAAGGCTTCAAAGTCATTGGGTGATGTGGTGTGTGGCCTGTCTGTGGTATTGGAAATCAGTGTACTGGATGGAAGCTCTGCTATGGATTAAGAGCTGAGGCCAGTGGCAAGTGCATCTGCTCCATGTCCTTGGGGTAAACGTTCCCAGGCACCTTCTGAAGCATCTGCCCCAATCAAGCTGCTAAATGGGATCTTTTAGCTTGGCTGTCTAGTGTGCTTATTTGAACATAAACCCACATCTCCCCTCTGTTGTTTTTCTCAGGTTCTCAGAGCTGAGCAAGCAATAAAGCCACAGTTAGCAACGTGTGACTGATTTCCCTTGCCATGGAAGTGCAGCCACTCCTGGAAAGTTCATTTCACACACACAATAGAAATGTGAAAGTGACGGAGGAGTGATGATGCCTTTCGATTTCACATTTGTAAGCTTCTGTTTTATTTGTAGGTATGATTCAAGGGTACCAAGAACTCTGAATAGAGACTAATTCAGGGAGACTTTTGGTTTGTAAAACTCATGGGCCAGTGTATTCAGAGAAGAGATAAAGTATAAATTTAAACTGTGATTACAGGAAAAAGTCCATCAGGAAAATCAAGATGTGGATACCTAGGGGAAATTCTTGCTGGGATAGAGTTATCTGCACTCTGGCAGATAACACAGTCAAAGGACTGCAAGAAGTCAATTCTACTTCACACTTATTTTCAAAGATTGAGCTCTTGTAATTAATTGTCTTTTCTTTTTAGTGGAAGGAACAATGCTTCCTGTTTAATTTACATATCTATAAATGTGTATTTTTACTGCTTTTTACTGAGCCTGAGAAAACTGCACTCTTGTTTAATTTACAGCATATTTTTTTTCTATTAGCAAACTGCCAATGGGCAGAACCTTTTGCAGGGTGTGGGAGGGTGGCTTAGGCCAGGAAAGAGACCTAGGGTCTAAATCTGAAGTCACTGCTTTTTGTAATGTGTGGCAAAGAATGGCTCTGTGTACTAAAAAGTTGTCTTAGTTTCAGCTGGGATGGAATTGTTTTCTTCAGTGTCTGGTATTATGTTATGTTTTGGTTCAAGGAGAAAAACAATGTTGATAACACGCTGATGTTTACAATTGGCTGCTAAGCAATGTTGTTTACAGTCAAGACCATTTGCAGAAAGGGCCCAAGGAGCTGGAGAGGGAACAGAATTAGGACAGCTGTCTTAAACCAGACAAAGGGATATTCCATGCCATATAACATCAAGTGGAAGGAGTTCTGACAGGTGGTGAGAGCACATCTCGCTCTCTTCTGCTGCTTGGGGAGCTAGCTGGGCATTGGTTGGGGGGTGCTGAGCAACTGTGTGTGCATCACTTGTTTATTCATAGAATCATAGAATGGTTTGTGTTGGAAGGGACCTTTAAGATCACCTAGTTCCAACCCCTATAGCAAGGATACTTCGCACTAGATCAGGTTGCTCAAGCCCCTTCCAGCCTGGTCTTAAATGCCTCCACGGTGGGAGCATCCACAACCTTGCTGGGCAACCTGTTCCAGTGTCTCACCACCCTCACAGTAAAGAATTTCTTGCTAATATTTAGTCTAAAATTACTTTCTTCAGGTTAAAGCCATTTCCCCTTGTCCTGTCACTACATGCCCTTATAAAGAGTCCCTCCCCAGCTTTCCCATAGGCCCCATTAGGTACTGGAAGGCCGCTATAAGGTCCCTCTGGAGCCTTCTCTTCTCCAGGCTGAAGTCTCCCAACTCTCTCTCAGCCTGTCCCCATAGGAGACGTGCTTCAGCCCTCTGATCATCTTCATGGCCCTCCTCTGGACCTGCTCCAACAGCTCCATGTCCTTCTTGTGTTGGGAGCCCCAGATCTGCATGCAGTACTCCAGGTGGAGTCTCATGAGAGCTGAGTAAAGGGGCAAATTCACCTCCCTTGACCTACTGATCACAGATCTCTTGAAGCAACCCAGGATCTTGTTGGCCTTCTGGGCTGCAAGTGCATGTTGCCAGCTCATGTTGAGTCACTCATCAACCTACATCCCCAAATCCTTCTCCTCTGGGCTGCTCTCGAGCCATTTCCTGCCCAGCCTGTATCCGTGCTTGGGATTGCCCTGACCCAGGTGCAGCACCTTGCACTATATTCATTTATATGTGTATATATATATATATATATATATATATACAATGTGACAATTATTATCCTTTTCCTTTTCTCTACATTAGTTAATAGTTTTATCTCAACCCGTGAGTTCTACTTTAGGTTTTTTCAGTTCCCTCCCCCATCTCACTGGGAAGGTGGGGAGTGAATGAACAACTCTGTGGTGCTCAGCCACTTGCCTGGTTAAACTACAACAGCAGTGACCCTCACTTCACATGGAGGTCTTGCTTGCTAAGATATTTCCTCTGATTTTGTAGTCTACACAGTCAAAAGACAATTCCTTCAGTCATGTGTCATTGCTCTCTGGGAAGACAATAATATTGCACCCTCACAAACTTAAAGTGTTATGATAGTCTTTGACACTGTAAATAAGGGGCTAAGTTTATACTTGGCCGTACTTTATACAGTGTCTGATTTGGGCACATAGCTTCTGACTTGACTTGCCAGGATCACCAAATGTCAGTACAGCACAGTGAGAGGTCTTGAATCACAGAGTGGTTTGGAAGGAACCTCAGAGTACTGTCTGGTCCAACCCCTTCTCACGCAGGGACATGCAGAGCAGTTTGCCCAGAACTGTGTCCAGGCAGCTTTTGAAAGAGGAAACTCCACAACCTCTAGACAACCTGTGCCATTACTCCATCACCCACACAGCACAGAAGTGCTTCCTGAAGTTCAGGGGAAGCCTCCTGTGTTCCAGTTTATGCCCATTGCCTCTTGTCCTGTCCCAGGGTACCAACAGAAGAGCCTGGCTTTGTCCTATAAATATTTCTTTAGGTATTTGTAGACGTTGGTGAGATCCCCCTGAGCCTCTTCTCCAGGCTGAACAGTCCCAACTCTCTCTACCTCTCCTCAAAAGGGAGGTTCTCCACGCCCTTCATCATCGAGGTGTCCACAAAGTGTATCAGCAACACCAACTTGCTACTTCTTTCTGCTTCCTACTCTCAAGTCAGTGTGAAAGCCACCCAATACTTTGACATGACAATGCATGAACTGCACTGGGCTTTCCAATTTTTTTCCCAGAAGGAAAGCTGATGGAGAGAAAAGGCACAGAACTGAAGCCTTGGTGCATTTTTAGACTTGAGGTTTAAAGGTGAGATATGCATGGTCAGTGCATGGGTGAAGCCATCTCCTCTAACAGGAGACAATATTGTGCTTTGCAAGTGGCCAGTTTCAGGTCAGAAGTGCTGACAGAGGAGCTGAGTAACATGCCCCCTCCTTCTAAACAGAGCTAGAGGAGAATGTCCCACTCCAAAACACAAGAAATGAAGGGCAGGTCTTTGGCAGGATTTGCTCAAACAGCTCATTGCTCTCTAGTGTTATTTTCTGAACAAAGTCCGTACTTGACATTTTTTCTCTGTTGTGGCATAGAATGCACAGCAGTGTTACCTCTGCTGTGGGCTGTCACTGTGGCCTTACGCCATTCTGCTACCCTTTGCTTAAGTGCTCCTCTCTGCTGAGTGGGAAAACCACCAGCATGTCATTGGCTTGTAGACAACACTCTTTGAAAGGAAAGCTCTTTCCATGCTCATATTGCCTTGCTTTCCTACTCCTGATGATTCCAATCTTGCATCTGGTTGGTGTCTGCATGGAGAGGATGGGCTTCCCTGCTTTTTTTTGACTTGGTTCTGTAGACTTTGTGGGCTGTTGATGTCTCCTGCTGCTTAATTTTGGTCCCCATTCTCACCTGCTTACATTTGAAGAGTATAGGAGGCTCTATCCTGCAAAAGAGAATGGTATATAGCAAGTGCCATCATGCCACTAGCAAGGAAATGCTGAATAACATGTGTGTGCCCTTCTACAGGACTACTTGAACTACCATGTGTTAAAGAATTCTGCTGAACACTATTTTAAAACACTATTGTCTAAGTGGATATGGAATAACACATTCAACAGCTTGGTTGAAAACCTGCTCTTTCTTAATCTCATTAATCCACGACCAGTTACACTTTACTGTGATCTTGTACAATTTTTGAGTTAAATTGAACAAGCTCCTACTCAAAAGTCTTAACTTGTCTGTTGCTGTTACTTGACAGTTTTAAGAAATGCCTGGACACTTCTTTAAGCACAGTCTAGACAGGATGGAAAAAAATAAAAGAGTACTTGGATGTTTGATATAAGAGTGTGTGGTTTTGTAACTGGGTGGTCTCCAGCTTGCAGGAGGAAAAGCTGTGTGCGCTCATCAGAAACTTGCCATGTCCTGTCTTTAGATTTTTCAGTATTTCTGTCTGCAACTTCCCTCCTCTGTCCTCTCATCTTTTTGTGTGTTTATTTCTTGGAAGGGAAATTGGATGTATTATATTACTTTCTGCCTCCAGCTAATTCTTAATTGTCATAATTACTAGTGGAGGGCCAAACAGGGAAAGCTGGAAAACAATTGGAAAGCAAAAAGAGGAAACAAAAGAAACACTTTTCTGAGGCTATGGTGTTCTGCGTGGAAAATCTACTGAATAAAACAAATGTGATAGCAATGTGGCTTGAGTATGTTATTTCTGTCAGTGTTGTTATTCTCTTTTGATTTACAAGACATTTTTATTTGGGGACTTATTCCTTCAGATGAAAGGCATAGAAGCAGTCACTACACCTAGAAAAGAGAAATACCAAGATCTAGAAAGCAAGCCCGCTCCTTGCTCTGCAAGAGAGAGGCATCCTCACAGTAATTGTTCCTGGTTTCCAGCTCCTGGCTGTAGGAACTGGAGGTGGATCAGTGTCTTCTTTCCTGACTCAACACACTTACTAAAACTTGCTTTTCAACTTTTCTTTAGGCAACAGTGTTTTCTTGAAATATTGCTGCAGTTGGAGTTACGTCCTTAAGGCTAGGTTTACTTACACTCTTATCTGGAAAGAAGAAAAGCTGTGATTACTTCCACAATACATGCTTCTCTTCACTGAGAATAAAATTTTAAAATTAGCTTGCCTTTGAAACTGGAGCTAGTAAAGGTGGCGGAGCAAATGTTGTGGTTAATAACAAGGGAGAAGTGAATCAGGAAATGCTGTTAGCACAATGCTTACAGGGTTAGCAGGGACTTGAACACTATAAAACCACCAGGTAACCAGGCTGAGATATTAATCAGGAATGTGTCTTGCTGGTGAACGAATAATAGGCCAAAATTATAACAGCCACTCTTTTTTTTCTAAATGCTTAGAACAAGTGTTGTAATGTACTTCACCTTGTTATTTCGAACACAATCATGTTGGCATCAGTATAGCATTTTAGCTAAAGAATGCAAGAAGTAGAATAATTTTCTTACTGTTTTATGTAGGTATTTGTTTAGGATTTTCCAGGACTGAAAAAAAAGAAGAAATGAATATTTTTATGGGAGGGGCTGTATGTTGTGGCCTTTTGAAGAATTCATAGCTGGTAATTTATTCAGTTTACACTGTTGGCAGCATATATAAAGAGAAAGATAAAAACAATCTGGATGTAATGGTATCTGTGCAGTCAACATAAAGATGGAGACTACAAGTATTATTAGTAATTTGCTACCAGACATGTGGTAAGCAAATTAAGCCTTAGTTCACCCATATAATCTTCAGCTTGTTGTCATTCTATGGCTACTGCAATTTAGGTTTACTGATGGAATATAAAGTTGCTTCAATCTATTAATTTTCTTTTAAAATAATTTGGCCTTGATGCACCTCTGTGGAAGCTTATAAGCAAGCTTGCCAATATTTGTTAAATACGTAATAAACCAAAATGAAACTGCACTGTACTTTTTACTGTTCTGTTTTTGTGGCTGAATCACAGCAGGCAGATGATGGAGAGAGAAAACTGTTTACTTCTACTCGAGAAAGTGAAACTGCAAGGTTTTGTTTAGTACACAGAGCATTTTATGTTAAGACTATCAGATGGCTGTGGTATAATCAGCTTTTTTCTGCATGTGATATCTGTGGAAGAACAAAACACGTGAACTCTAGGTTCCTTGGAAGGTTATGTTTCTAGGAGGTAATTTCATATTTCACTGGGACTCAGTTCTTTTCTTCTTTTACCTTAAGGCGACAAAAACTCTGGTTTTAGAGGAATGTAATTTTTTAAAGCTGGCTTTTAACAAAGATCCCTTGATAAGACTGTAATTGTTGTAGGGGAAACAATACTGTGCTCTGGAGGTTTGTCTGACTGATAGATGTGGATAGAAATGAGAATATTGCACTCTGGGAACTGCAAGGCACAGGAGAAAGTTGTAACAAGGCACTGAAGTGTCTAATTATTCTGTATGAATGCAACTAAGGGATTTGATTAGTATATAAGAGGCAGCATAGCAGCAAAGTCTGCCTAATGACTATTGATTTTTAATAAGACCCAAATAATGAATTAACTTCAGGAAAATATTGTCATAAATGCATTTTGTCTGAAGAATTAAGAAATTAAATGCTGTGACCCTGGGGCTTTTGTTTTAACTTCTTTTAATTCCCTCAAGCCAGATACTTGCTTGAATATTGCTATTCATGGAACTGTGAGTCTTTTTTTTTTTTTTTTAGTTCCTTTGCTGTCCTTGTCTAGAATACTCAATATTTTCTTAGACACTCCTCAGTTAGCCTTTATAATGTCAGTTATGCCTGTGGAGCTGCTGGCTTTGCTGCTCCCTATACAAAGTTTTATGGTTACTGCTTGTGAAGAATAAAGTGCTAGCGCCCAGTTTTGTTTCTGTGCTGCTTCAGCTTCATCTCAAGGAGTTGCCAGGGTTGAGAGAGAGGAGGAGGAGGAGGAGGAGCTATTTGATGGTGGCTGTAACTGTGTAGTAGCTTGGGACTATTGCAGTTTTGGTGTCATGGGAAATACTGTTTCCACTGAAAGTAGTGGGAGTTTTGTCCTTGAAATCTGTTTTCTGGTGGAAATGCTGCCATGCTCTGCCAGAGAAGCTTGAAAGGGCTCTGGAGACACCCACATTAGCTCTCAGCTGCAAAAGACAAGACCGTGTGAAGACACGCCCACTGAAATAAAAATAGAAATAAAATCCACGGTAAGATTCTGAATTTTTTTCAGGAACAAAATCCATAAATGTTTGGAGGTGTTAGCAATGGTCACAGGGAAAAATCTTTGGGAAGATGAAAAATCTTGATGTTTTTCAGAGATTAATGATGTGGTGAGGAACACATTCATTCAAACACCAAGAAGAAAAGAAAACAGAAAATCTGTTTTCTATGTTACTGGAGATAGCGCATGAAGTAATGGGCTTAACCGGCAGAAGAGATGTGCACTGAGGTGGAGATGTTATGGGACAACATGCCTGGGGATGTGGCTGAGGTTTTCAGGAACTTGTTGGACAAGAACCTGTCAGCAGAGTCACCAGCATCCTGCCCTGGGCAAGCAGAGACAAGATGACCTTTTGTGATCCCTCCAAGCCAGAGAGCTAAGGTGACCTCTTCTGATCCATCACAGACTGCTATTTCATCATCCTGGACTGTCTGAATGCAGGATGGGAGGGAGTGTTGCACGTTGTGGTGGTGGGGAGTGCAGGAGCAACTCAGAACTAGGACCTTCACTCCACTGGTGTTGGGTGATCCATCACACTGAGCGGAATCATAGAATCATAGAATCATAGAATCACAGAATCATAGAATCATAGAATCATAGAATCATAGAATCATAGAATCATAGAATCCCATCCCATAACTATCTGTAGTTGCCATCACTGAAACCAGGTGGGAGATTTTCCATGACTGGACTGTGGCTATTGATGGCTGAAACATGCTCAGAAGGGACAAGAGAGGAAGGAGAGGAGGAGATGTTGCCCTCTACAACAAGGAAGGAATAGATTTTGAAGAGTTTTCCTTGAAGAATGGCCACAAGCAAGTTGAAAGCCGATGGGTGAGAGTAAGAGACTGAGGCAACAAAGGGAGCCTTGTGGTTTATGTCTTCTACAAGCCACCTGATCAAACAGAGTCTGTTGATAAACACTTCTTCCTCCAGCTACACAAGATGTCATGACTGGAGGCTCTCATCCTGCTGGGGGACTTCAGCTCCCCCTAACATCTGCTGGAAAAGTAGCACAGTGAACTGCAGGCAATCCAGGAAGCTCCTGGAATGTAGCAAGGGTAACTTCTTGAGGCAAATAAGACAGTCCCACGAGGGGGAATGCAATACTGGACCTACTGCTCACCAATGCAAGTAAAGTGATTGATGACATCAGGATTGGAGGCTGCCTGGGCTGCAGTAACCATGCAATGGTGGAGTTCATGCTCCTGAGGGATATCAGACAGACAAAGAGTAAAATCAGGATGCTAAATTTTAGGAAAGCCAGCTCTTCAGGGAGTTAGTCAGAAAAACTCTGTGGGAAACTGCCCTCAAGGACAAGGTAATGAGGCGGAGCTAGCAGATCTCTTTCCTCAGGGCACAAGAGCTCTCCATTCCCAGGTGTAGGAAGTCAGGAATGGAATGCAAGAGACCAGCATGTCTGAATTGGGTCCAACTGGTCAAACTGGAGAGCAAGAAGAAAATGCAGAGGCAGCGAAAGCAGGGGCAGGTACCCTGGGAGGAGTGTAGGTGTGCTGGTAGGCTGGGTAGGGATGGGGTGAGGAAGGTCATCCCCCAGATGGGCCAAGGGCCAGCTGGAACAGGACTTGGCAAAGGGTGCAAAGAAGAACAAGAAAGTCTTCTACAGGTACATCAACCAGAACAGGAAAGTCCAAGGAGACCTAACGCCCTAGTGAGCAACACAGGCATGCTGGTAATCATGGACAAGAAAAAGGCTGATGTACTCAACAACATTTTTGCCTCAGCTAATCAAAACTGGCAACTGCTCTTCACACAGACCTTGAATGGATGGGTCAGAAGGCAGGAACTAGGGGAGCAATAGCCCTCCCTCTGTAAGTGAAGATCAAGTTTGCAACCAGTCACCTGAGAAACCCAAACATCCACAAGTATGGATTCTGATGAGATGCATCTAGAATCCTGAGGGAATTGGAAGATGTAGTCACCAAGCCACTCTCAATGATATTTGAAAAGTCATGGTGGCCAGACAAAGTCTATGGTGACTGGAAACACAGCAATATCACACTCATTTTTTAGAAGGGTAAAAAGGACAACCCAGGGAAATACTGACCAGTCAGTCTCAATTCTGTGCCAGGGAAGATCATGCAACAGATCCTCCTGGAAGCTATGCTAAGGCACATAGAAGAGAGAAAGTTACTATGGGAAAACTGGCATGGCTTCACCAAAGGCAAGTCTTGCCTGACTAATGTAGTAGCCTTCTATGCATCAATGGACAAGGAAAGAGCTACTGATATATATCTGTCTGGACTTCAGTAAGGTCTTTGTCATGGTCCCCCATAACATCCTTCATTCCATATTGGAAATATATGGATTTGATGGGTGAACCATTCGAAGAATGAGAAACTGATTGTGAGACTGTACACAGAGTGTAGTGGTCAATACCTCCTGACCCCTCAGGTGTCAGTACTGGGACCAGTGCTCTTTAATATCTTCATCGATGACATTGACAGTGGGTTCAAGTGCTCCCTCAGTAAGTTTGTGGATGACAGCAAGCTGTGTGATGTGATCCACACACTTGAGGGAGAGGATGCCATTCAGAGAGACTTAGACAGGCTTGAGCAGTGGGCCCAGGACAATATCATGAAGTTCAACAAATCCAAATGCAATGTGTTGCACCTAGGTCGAGGCAACCCCCACTATCAATTCAAGCTGGATGAGAAAAGGATGGAGCACAGAAAATTCTTGGGAGTAGTGATGGAGGGAAAGATGGATATGAGCCATCAATAAGAAAGAAGGGGACAGACTCTTTAGCAGGCTCTGTTGTGATAGGATGAAGGGAAATCATTTCAAACTAAGAGGGAGCATTTATAATGAATGTAAGAAAAAAAAATTTAGAATGAGGGTAGTGAAGCATAAGAACAGGTTTCCCAGAGAGGTGGTGGATGCCTCATCCCTAGAGACATTCAAGGACAGTCTGTGTGGAGTTCTGAACAACATGATCTAGTTGTAGATGTCCTTGTCCTGGACATAGAATCATAGAATCATAGAATCATAGAATCATAGAATCATAGAATCATAGAATCATAGAATCATAGAATCATAGAATCATAGAATCATAGANGAATCATAGAATCATAGAATCATAGAATCATAGAATCATAGAATCATAGAATCATAGAATCATAGAATCATAGAATGGCCTGGGTTGAAAAGGACCTTAAAGATCATCTGGTTTCAACCCCCCTGCTGTGTGCAGGGCTGCCAACCACTAGACCAGGCTGCCCAGAGCCACATCCAGACTGGCCTTGAATGCCTCCAGGGATGGAGCATCCACAACATCCTTGGGCAACCTGTTCCATTGCGTCACCACCCTCTGAGTGAAAAACTTCCTTCTAATATCTAACCTAATGTCCCCTGTTTTAGTTTAATAAGATTCCCCCTTGTCCTATCACTATCTACCCATGTAAACAGTCATTCCCCCTCCTGTTTATATGCTCCCTTCAAGTGCTAGAAGGCCACAATGAAGTCTGCCCGGAGCCTTCTCTTCCCCAGGCTAAACAAGCCCAGTTCCCTCAACCTTTCTTCATAGGAGTGGTGCTCCAGCTCTCTGATCATCTTGGTGGCCCTCCTCTGGACCCGTTCCAAGAGCTCCACACCTTTCTTGTGCTGGGGGCCCCAGGCCTGGACACAGTACTCCAGATGGGGCCTCACAAGAGCTGAGTAGAAGGGGACAATCACTTCCCTCTCCCTGGGATTGCCCCGGCCCACGTGCAGCACCTTGCACTTGGCCTTGTTGAACCTCATTAGGTTCACATGGGCCCACTTGTCCAGCCTGTCCAGGTCCCTCTGGATGGCTTCCATTCCCTCTGATGTATCGACTGCACCTCTCAGCTTGGTGTCCTCTGCAAACTTACTGAGGGTGCAGTCAATTCCATCGTCTATGTCACTGATAAAAAGTTGAAGAGCACCAGTCCCAAGACTGACGCTTGGGGAACACCACTTGTGACCAGCCACCATGCAGACATAGAACCACTGATCACAACCCTTTGGCTGTGTCCAGCCAACCAGTTCTTAATTCATTGAACAGTCCATCCTTCAAATCCATACCTCTTCAATTTAGAGAGAAGGATGTGGTGAGAGAACATGTCAAAGGCTTTGCAGAGGCCCAGGTGGATGACATCTGTCACCCTTCCCTGTCCACTGATGCCATCATTCCATCATAGAAGGCCACCAGATTCGTCATGCAGGATCTGGCCTTGCTGAAGCCATTATGGCTTCTAAAAGTAGATTGCAGGGGAGTTGGACTAGATGACCTAGATTTTACTACTGTTTATCTGCTATCACTAAACATGGTTTGCATTCTTTTTCAATTTACCTCTAGATTTTTTTTTTTAATTCAAAACATAAAATTTGTTTGCTAATATATTTTATTTTTAAGCTTTTAAGAGAGATCAAACAGGAATTAACTTTTACCTCCTTTGCAGACTTTTGAAGTTTCATGAGTAAATATTGCTGAATAACGCTTAACACCAATTTACTAGAGACTAATCTGTGTCTCTCAGCTTGTCGCTCAGGAAATCTGTCTTCTGAAAAACATAGCAGGTTTTTTTGTAAGTCAAAACCAAGGTGCTCCTCTGTATTTGAAATCTATATTGTACCTGGAAATTCTCTAATTTGGACCAGGCAGTCTTCTTCATTGGAGATACCTAAATAACATCTCTCCTGTGAGGCGAGGCTGAGAGCACAGAGCCTGTTCAGCCTGGAGAACAGAAGGCTCATGGGGATTTCACCTATTTTCATAAATACCTGAAAGAAGGGTGCCAAGATGATGGAGCCAGGCTCTTTTCAGAGGTGACCAGTGCAGGACAAGAGGCAGTAGGCACAGATTAGAACACCAGAAAGCACTTCTGTGCTCTGTGGTTGATAGAGCACTGGCATAGGTTGCTTAGATAAGTTGTAAAGTCTTTTCCTTGGAGATATCCAAAAGCTGCGTGGATATGGGCTCACCCTGGATGTCTCTGCTTGAGCAGGGATTTGGAACAGATGGCACCTGTGCCTGCTGAACTTAATTGTTATAGGATTCTGTGATACCTCCCTTGCTTTGCTGTTGGTCTGTAGCAGCACAAACAGGACCTGGGAGCATGCTGAGCTCCATTTGGGATGCTTGATGGATGGGATCAAGGGTGCATATGTTTCGTGCCTGGATTTCTCCTTGCAACTTGATAAGAACAAGCCGACTCCCAGAACTCAATTTTCTTTATCTGAAGTTCCTTTTCTAGCTGGCTCTGAGAACTTGGTGTCATGCATATCATTAGAGACTACTTCTGTTGCACTATGGCTTTTCTCTTGTTCTGTTTAAAGCACATTTTAAGTTTTGTTGTTTTTCCTAAGTCATGGCCACCTTCAGGAGATGCAACCGTGGGAAATTTCCATTCTTCACCATGGAAGAGTGGAGTAGCTCATCTGTGTGGCAGAAGTTGTGTGCATAGAGACCAGAAAAGAGATGCTCTTTTTTTCTATTTAGAAGCTGAGGTCTTTAATGACATGGGATGAGATAGTTAACGGTAGGCCTAAGTTCAAATGTTTCTAAGACGAGGATCTTTCTGTCTGCTGAAGATTTGCTGAATTAAGTTTTGCTTCCTCTGTTTTGCAACTCACGTGGCAGGACATACAGTGGATTAAATAATATTCTTCTAATTTCTCTTCAGTTTTTGATCTGATGATCTCAAGCAAGGGAGAAAGTGCCATTAACAGGTATGATTTTTTGCAGAGGTGGAAAGAATGCTACTCAACAGTTTTGTATAATTGAGTCTACATCTTCGTGTGTGAACAAGTTGAAAGAATAGGTAAATTGGATTCCAGATTCTTTGCAATAGGCTCTGCAATTTAAGGGGATGTTACCAGTCACCAACTTCAAGTAGCAGTGCTTGTCAAAGGCAGATTTCAGTGTATTTTTCATAGGAGAGTCTCTTAAATCTTCATTAAAAAAGAAAATAATTGGGCTGAGTTCTTGTTCAAGGACAAGCAGAAAAGAAATATTAAGCACATGCTAAAGTGATGATACTGAGTATTTCTAGTGACTAGAAAAATGTTATAGTAGTTCTGCAGTAGCAGCAGAACTTGCAGCAAATTTCTGTAATTAAGGGTCCTGCAACATATATATGTATATATATATATATATATATATATATATAAATTTGCCTGCGGCTACACAAAAATTCTAGTTGAAAATTAATTTTAAAATATAAGAAAAAAGTAGGAACAGTGCACATATAAAATGCCAAATCATGATGCTATTAGTAGGAACATGTAGAGGGAGAAAAATAAAGCCATTACTGCAAATGTGAGCTATTCTGCTGGCGGCCAGTGTCTAAAATATTTTGTTCTGGACCAGTGCTATGCTCTGCCTGCCAAAAGGAGGCATATTAGGGTTACACACTCAGTGCAGCACCATTGTAAAAGTGATTCAGGATTTCGTCTGCAGGAGAAAAAGCCAACTGCACATTAAATGGCAGCTCTGCTTCCAGTGCATTTCTAGGCTAGGGTAAGCGTGAAATGATATACCATACAATATATTTTAGGAAGATACTTCTCCTTTAGTAAACTAGTGTCTTTTTACAATTGGTATAAATTGCACACATAAAAAGAGACAAATTGGTTCTGATCCAGGTATATGCTGAATGATTTCTGCCAGGTGATCAGTGCCTTCCCTTTCCATCACCCTGGAGCATCTTCTAATTCCATGCTCTAATTGGTGTCAAACAGGATGAAATGTGGCTTGAAAGTGAGTGGAAGGCAGGACCTGTTCTTCAGTACCTGCACCTTTCTTGGTACTTGTTGAGTATGCAAAACACAAGTTTCCCTTCAAAAGTTTCAGGATGGGCATTTTCAGTCACAGCTTATTTCTCAAAAGCTTGGCCAATATATGTGTATGTATATGCATATGTTTATACACACATATGTACACATGTGTGAAAATTATATATATATAATATTTATATCACAGCAACGCTTAGAATGGATTTTTTTTTTTTCCCCTTTTGCTAGATTTCTCTCTCACCACATTCCTCTGTCTCTGGCTGCCTCATTACCTATCCCAACTATATCTCACCTAGCATTCACTGCACTTTGGAACGTTATGGGATGGAGCTTAGTCCTGTTTCATAGATAACTTCTTGCCCTTTCAAAGCTTCCATAACGATGTGCATCAGTTTTGTGACCTGTTCTTGTCTCCTGAGCTGCTTACTCCTTGGAGAAAGAGATATTGTGTATTCTGCCTGGGGAACCATGAGCTGGGGAAGACATACTCTCTGAACTGAAGAGTCTGTGTCTGATTTGAAGTCTTGTGATGGTGAATGAGAATTGTGGTTGTCTTTGGATTAAAATAATGATGTTAAAAGGTAGATTTCTCTCTCTTTAGCTTGTTTGTTCTTAATTTATTTTTAGTTTCAGTAGTAACTGAGCCTCAGCAAAGTTGGAGCCTCATGTTAGTAATCATCACATACAGGGAAGCAAAGATCAAACCTTTTGCTCTCCTCTCCCTTCCAGCTGGACTGTTTCTGGCTCATAGAACAGCACTTCCTGAGTGGTCTTTGGTTTTCTTTACTCCAGAGAAAGCTAGAGTAAAAGCAATCAAAAGTTTGCTTCATTTAGTCTTCAAACTTGAGCTGATCATGGTTCACTCTACATTCCGTGTAATGTTTTGAGGAGCCTGTAGACCTTTAAGCTTGTAACATAGTTGGCATAAGCTTGGGGTCTCATCTTCTGATGTGAGGGAGTACTTTCATCCTCATCCAGCGGAATGCTTACATACCTATCCTATTGTAGGTTTGCAGATAATTCCACTACTAGTCAGTGGAACTATTGGCAAGCATGAAGCTACAGACATGTGTTGCAGGATTAAAGGCTTTATGTGGTTTGGAGACTATTATTTCCTGCAGATTGATAAACATTTAACATTTGGATTGAGTTTAGCCTTTCATTTATTTATTTATTTTTCAAAGGTCTATTTTCCTAGTAACATCCTTTATCAGGGAAAAAAAATAGTTTCAGAGGTTGTAACGTAGTAGTACTGCAGTCATTACCTGTGATATTTGCAAGATAATACTGCGCAGTTACTATTCCAGGAGGTGTTTGCATAATTAGTAAGACATGAAAAAGGAAAGAACACAAAATAAAATCCCCATAGGCATGCCTCTTCAGGTCTTGGAGTGGTTGAAAGTCCTTCTGGCTGTTAAGTGTCATTACTGTAATCCAACACACATACGGATGTAAGCAGGTACAGAGGCCCACCTATCCAAGCTTGTGTCACAGCCATCCAACCTGGGCTCTGTCAAAGAGATGGCTGCTGTAGCACAAACAGCAAGGCAAACAATTACCTTCTTTTGGTTATGTACCAGAACTTTGAGCTTAAAGGGCTGAATGCATGTCAATGATTCTTCTTGTGCTGAACATCCATACTTTGTCACCAGCACTCTGAGGCAAGTTGTGTTGGAAAGGGAAATAATTTGTTGCTCCAGAGTACAAAATTACTACATATAAGCTGAACCATCAGTTCCAGATTTTGTGCATTTTTATCTAAGGATTTTTGAAAAAAACAAACATGAATTGAGGGAAAAAGAATATAAAGGGCAATAATTGCTAATTACTTTTAGGGTGGTTTCCTTTTTCAGAAGTCTCTACAGAGTTCAGAAATGTGTCCCATTACTTTTATCTCATTTTTCTTTTTGTTAGATGTAGCCATGCTTTTATATCTTTGAGGTGATTGTGGAAATAATAGTCCTAGTTTTGAGGCAAATTAAATATCTTCTTAAAATATGTAACGCAATGTTTGATGGAGCCATATGTGGCCAGTCATGAAACTCTACTTTTTAATTATGAACCACATGTTATGCTCACTTTAAAGATCATATTAAAATTCTCAATACTTTTATGAAAGTGAAAAGGTGGGCAAGATTCTTGTTTTCTAGTTTGCATATAAGAACTAGCAGTGGACAGTGCTTGCTGTAGAGTATTCAGTGGCAGTACCGGTAGGTGAGACCTCATTCTGTGTCTCAGCCAGAGTGAAACAATTTAAAAACTTACTGGAAACCAGTTTTTCACTTGCCTGAAAAACTGAGATTTTATGTGGAAACAGTTTTCCTTTGGAAAACTTTGATGTGACAAGAACTTTCACCCTTCTTCATGGCAAAAAAATAATCTCAGGAATGCTTTCTCAGGAGCATTAATTCCTTTTTACAGGCTGAGACTACTAACTTTTATATTGAGCACTTCTTCACAGAAAGTGTGCATTTCTTCATTTTTCTAAGCCACCAGAGACTCTGAAAAGTCTCTGGAAAACGATGTAATAACTTAGACGAAGTCTGTTTTTTCTCATCCACCGGGAAGTGTGCTTATCAATGTGGTTGTTAAACGGCTAATCTTCTACGGAGTGCTCAATGTAGAAGCTGATGATCCTGATCCATAAAAGGAGACTCTTAGACATGACTCATAAACCTGTCTGGTATTCTAATGTGCTTTTCAGTTTTGAATAAATGAGTTGTCCAATGAGTTAAATGGGCCTAGTCACATTTTTATCTACATCTGATAAATGATGTTAACCCCGTGACAGGTAGTTAGATTGCACATGGTGGACAACAGCTTAGTTCTTCAGTAGCTAGTTCAGAACTAAATGTTATAGGAGTACATCTTAATTACAAAGATGATATTCATTAATATGGATACATAACTTCCACTTATTCTGCTCTTCTAGAAAAATTACCGCTATATTTCCCATGTGCACGTGTAATGTGTTGTTTAAAAGATTTAATGACTTTCAGTGTTTTTATAGCTTTCCAGCGTCTTATCTGTCTTTCTGGCTTTTGTGGTTTTTTTTTTCCTAGTCAAGTAGGCAGTCTTGAAAGGAAGACAAAAACAAGGGTCTTGAGACGGTGAAGTGAGACAGTTGATTAGTCGTAAGGAAGCTTCAAAGCAGATAGGCAGACTAGGTCAGATATATAGTAAGGACTAAGATAAATCACTTAAAAGGATCATTTGCTCAGGACTACCAAGCATTTGACTGGAAGACTTATGAAACTTTTTTAAAAAGTATGCTCAGATACATTTGGATTGATAAATAATATGGCTTAAATGTGGGTCAGAGCTTGCCTAGATGTTGTCAATTTACAGGTTGCTGTTCTAAACAGAATTTTTATCTTTCACCATTCTCTTCTGTGCGTAGGATTTTAATTTCTTTCTGAATAATCTAGCCAATATTTTTTTTCAGATTAATGAGCTACAAAGAATGAGAGATGATGATTTTTTTTTCCACAGTGTGCACGTGTTTTTCAGCGGCTGATCTGTGCTTACCACTTCAATGACACAATAAGTTTGTGGGGCATTTTTCTTCCTCCCATCCTATCTTCCTATGTTAACTTCTCATGGTTTATCTTCATTCAGTTTTCAATTTTTATTGCTGACAAATTTTACCTTCCCATCCCACCTTAGTGGCAGTGAATGCAGAAATTGCAAAGCATCTTTCACTCCAAACATGGATCATCTGAGTGTATCAAGCAGTAAAATGGGCAGTATCTTACTTTGAAATTCACCTTTCAGAATGTGCATTAACAATAATTTGCTTAAGACTGAATTTAAGGAGGCAGTAGCAGGTAGAATTTCACCCCATCTGCTGAGTTAGATACTCAGCTTAATGTAAGATTTTACAGTTCTTTAAAAATCAAGTCTCAAAAATAAGCTAGATAATTTACTTTTTAAAAGGTACTTTAATTTACAAATGTGATTCTTTCCCTTCCATTCCCCTCTTCAGCCCCAAATAATCTTGGATTTTTCACATTACAAGTTAATCTCCTTACCTCTTGTGCCCCCCCACATGTCCTAAAAACAAACAGTAGATAAAGGCATTAAAAACCAGAAATGACTCAACTATCTGAAACTGGAAGAAAACATGTGTGCCACCAATGACCTTTATTTGCTGTCTACCAAGACAAATGGTAATTTTTTTTCATGTGTTGATGATAAACACAGTATGAGTCATTATATTTTCCACTGCAGACAGAATTGCATTTTGTGCAAAGATACTTACAATGGACAAGCTTTAAAATACATGTCTTTTCAACGAATAATGACTTATACTGAAAATCATGTCTCTGAAAGTACAGCACTCCCACATGTTCATTACTAATGCACTTCATTCAGTAATTTTAGATCTGTCCTGTCTTTATTTGAAAAAGATAGTATATCTGAGAATATTATTAGCTGTGCTTAACTACCACCTGCATGGTTTTGGATGAGGTTTGTTGGACACATAACATCAGCCCAGGGAAATGTTAGTGCCGCAACATGAAATGTGTGGGTAACATTTTCCTGACTAAATGTACATCTCTATGTACACGTCTGCATCTGAGCCAGTCACCCTGCATTCCTGTCACCATCAAGAAAAACAAGCTCAGATGGAATGACGACTCTCTAAAGTTCATGTGCAGCAGTGAGAAATTACCCAAATTTTCATTTGCTGTTAAGTTTGGATAATGCTCTGAATGTTACATTTTAAGTTTGGGTTAGCTCCAGTGTGATCTTAGAATTAGACTTGGTGATCTTTGTAGATCCCTTCCAACTTGAATAATTCAATTCCATTCCATTCCAGTGTAGTTAAGAACAGCTAGTGCTGTAGTTGTCTAAAATCCAGAGAGATTAATCCCATCTTGTGTGTCACTATTACTCAGTATAATTAGACTGGGAACACCAGAGTGTTTCCAAAGATTGCATTTCACTGAAATATTTATGGCCTTTGATAACAGAGTGTTACTATCACTCCACTATGAGAAAACCTTTTCACAATTAGGATTGCAGCCAAAATACAGTTGGGTACACAATGTTGTTCCTTGCATATGCCAGTTTATTGGGTTTTACCTGTAACCGGAGTGAGACCGAATCCTAGACACTGGCTAAACAAACCGTTGCAAGTGGCAGTGCTGATTGCACCGCTCTCTCGTCTCATTGCTTCTCTCCCCCCTACTCTCCTCTTGTAGGTGAAAAGGTGATGATCTTGCCTCATCACTGGGGTGGCAAAACTGAGTTTTGCTGACAGTAAGAACCTGAGTATGTTCGCTATGAGATGAAAAATCTTGTAAACTATATCTGGTGCTGTTTTTTAGTGTTTTTGTGTTTGTCAATAGGTATGTGCTAACAGGCAAAATTTGGGATTTGGACACTTCTCTGGGAAAGCCATTTTTATCTGCTGTTCCTTTAAGGGATTCTTTTGCTCTGCCTCGCTTAATAAGGAACATTGTCAAAAGATAACATACTTAAATGTTCTCAGATAACTATCTGGACATATGCTTTTTCAGCAGATAGGAGCTGTAGGATGTTAGAAAGCAGGCCAAGCAGTTGACTTAAAAGCTTCCTCCTTCAGTCTGTAGACAAAGTTTCTGTAACCTGGTCATGTCTCCTCCTGATGATGAAAGCCTAGGAAGGGAGGAACGGCACTTGATTTAGAACATCATTTCTTTACAGGAGCTTGAGTTTATATTAGTTTATTTTCTAAAGTTGACAGAACTCCTAGACTTACAAAAGTCCAAGGACTCTCTTTTTATGGTGGTACCCTCGTGTGTTTTCTGAAACAGCTAATCAAGAGTTATGTTACACTGTGTATCTGCATTTACCAGGGTGGCTGTGAATAACTTTGGAACAAGAAGAAGGAAGACAGTTGGATTTGCAGAACAAATTGCTCATTGTGCTTCTCTTTCACTTCCCAGCCCAGAAACAGCAGGCAAATTCAATTCGCTTTTGTCAAAACATAATATTTCCTCTTTTCTTTTTCTTTCTGTCCTCTGTGATAACTTGACTTGCCTTTTATATTCTTTCTTCAACTTGTAATTTCACTCGTGTGTGGTCAGAAACATGTTATAGCTCACTAGAAGGAGGGAATGTTTTAGTGTGTTGGGAAAAGGGGGGTGAGAAAAGGACAGGGAAGAAAGGTGTTGAAATCTTACCTGTAAAAGAAGATCCATCTTTCTAAGCTGCTATAGTGGACGCACAAGGGGAAACAGATTGGTGTTGCTTTTTACCATCTGCTCAGTATGCCACAGATAGCTTTTGTTAGCAGGGAGCTATTATTACCAGTTAAAAACTTGCTCTCTTTAAATACTCAGAAAAAAAAGAAAAGGTTAACAACGCAAGGATTATTCTCAGCATATAAATACATTTGTTTGTTTTTTTTTTCCTACTGAGCTGAATTTTTGTGTTTTAAAAGAGACTCTGTCCCAAAGTCACACTATGGGTTTTTCATCTCTGCCTGTGAGAGACCTGGCCAGCCTACCCAGGCTGGGCAGTGCTTTGATGCTCTGTGCCAAGGCTGCTCATTTTGTGAGCGTCTGCACTGGCTTGCAGTGTTGCCAGTATATAATTCTGTAAGTTTTGTTTTTATAGAACTCTAGCAATCTCTAATTTATGAAGTGAGTTGTGCTGAGATCACCATGCAGGCATATTTCTGATCCAACCTGTTCTAAGGCTGATGTTACCGAAAGTGAAAGGTCAAGATTTATGCAACTGAAATGTGCATAAATCTCTTCCCTACTCCCTGTTCTTATCTCAGCATTTCTAGAAGTAATGTCAGCTGTGATGCATCTTCCCACAGGTATTTCTGTGACATTTCCCATGAAATCTCTTCCACCTTTCACAGTATGTCTACTGTCATTTTGGGGACCCCAACGTACTTTACTGTGTGCTTTCAGTCAAGTCTCTGATTAATAAATTCCCTGGGACACTAAGCTTCATGTTGATGTAGTTCTTCTTCCTCCCACTACTCTACACTTTATTTCCCTTGAGCAATACCAAGCAGCTTGAGTCCAGCAAAACCAGCTTATGCTAGATACTGACTTTATTTCAAATGAAAGATTTTTCCTGCATCAAAAGTTTTTCTTCCTCACCTCACACAAATCCACCTCCCTCCACCCTCTCCCCCCCACTCCACTCCCCTCTTCTCCTTTTCAACAATCTTTCATAAATTTAAAGACTAGTTTTCCTTCATCTGTTTTCCTCTGTGATGCTCTACACTGGGCATGGGGTTCCAGTCAATACAGCAGAAAGCAGTCTTTCCCATCTCTTTAAGTTGTCAAGCTTCTAAGGAGTAGGAAGGATCTTTTCCACACGAAAGATAGCTGAGGTGTAGTCAAGAGTTCTTGGATGAATTGATAAGGCATCTTGTGGTGATGGACTACAGAGCATAAAGAAGAGTGTGGTAATGAAGAGCTAAAATGACATTTAGTAGGGATAAAATGAAGCAGATCTGTCATGAGTGATGAGTCTTAGATGAGCATTAGGGGCTAAGAGAGAGTTGGCATGACTTTACTTATTGGCTTTTTTAGAGAGTGATAATTGAATCTAATCTTTCTGAGCTGGACTACTAGAGACCATTTATTTTTCTTTTAATTGGTTTCTTCTATTCCAAGAATATAAGTATTGCAGATTAGCGAAGAGTTATGAAAACCTGTCTTTGTTAGAAATGTAGTTCTATGAGATAAGATGTTGGGAGATTTTACTCCCACTTGTTTCTGTGGTATGGATTTTTTGATATGGTTA
The DNA here is from genome assembly GCF_002078875.1 of Numida meleagris. Lineage (NCBI taxonomy): Eukaryota > Metazoa > Chordata > Aves > Galliformes > Numididae > Numida > Numida meleagris. Next base: position 17,920,209 of record NC_034438.1, read on the forward strand.
CTTATTACTGGATTTATATAAGAGCAACATTTAGTTGCCAAATGTAATATGAATCTTTAGTATTCTGACATTAAAAAAGCAGGCTGCTGAGATTAGAAATTTGTCTGTGTCCAATTTGCAGAGTATGTATATTGGATTATTCACAAACTTATTCCTGGCTTTTTGTAATAAAATATGATACTTTTACTGCAAAATAGCATAAATGAAACAGTAAAGATCCTCTTCTGAAAGCAATTCCAAGGTAAGATGTACAGCAAGGTAGAAGACAAAAGTGGTTTCAGGGTGTTTTTCTTTCTTGATCTTGATGCGTTTCTGCAGAAGATCAGGTCATGGGTACAAAAGAGAGCAGTCCAAGGACCACTTTTGCCGGGATAACTTCTTGCACTGGTGTGTCAAGATAGAAGACAAAGATCGTTTTGGAAGAGAGATGCCTTGGCTATAGGCTGATGTGGGATATCTGAAAAAGAAGCTCACTCGTGTTTAAAAAAACTATGAGTCTGTGATGGATCAGCAAGTGACTTTGGAATAACTAGTTTGGAGAACTCAAATTTAGCTTTCATGGCTGGCAGTTTCATTGTCTTCTGTCAGAAAATAGGTGGCTTATCCTAATACTGTCCTTTTACTTTTATGCTCACCTCAGCAAATGTGATTAGGAAATGTGATTATAGGTAACTACTGTAGTGACAAAAATACTTAAGTAAAAATTTACCATTGTACATTTGGCAACTTGGTGTTACAGAGCAAAATGTTGTTCCTGCTTTGACTAAATGACATCCCAAAGTCTCCTCTAAATTGAATTATTGTATGACTATTTGTATTTATTTTATTTTGTAGGCTGTAGCTGAAATAAAAATATGTGATATCAGGCTGTTCAGCTAAGCCAGACATTTCTTGGTTGCACCACTGTTTACTGCTTCTGGAGAGCTTCCAACTTTGGCAGAACTGTATTTGTAATTTTTTCTGATGTTTTCCTTGAGGGTGCTTCCAACATATGAGCTCTCTTTTTCTACTTTGTTTGTAGAAGTGAGTCCTACAAGGCAGCCTTACAATAACACTCTGTCTTTCATCAGTACTGTCCTTGCCAAACTCTGGGACTGTGTCCTTCCACTGCACATGCCACTGCTATTGCCCGTAATCTGCTAATAAGGGCTGCAAGGAGGCTGCTCTTGGTAAGGTCTACATGAGAGTTTTTCTCCATACACTCTCTAAGAACATACTGTTTTTCCTACATGTTTTCTTGCTTTTTGTTATTTCTTGGGATGTTGTTTTCACATCATGTTAACAACCAGATTATTGTTGATTTTAGAGGCTATTGCACCCACACATCTTTATTATTTAGAGAATATTTGAGATGCGATTTTTTTCCTGCATCGTAGCTTTGGCAGTCAGTTCTCTGATTTTTATCTGCTTGTTTTCGTTGACAGTTACTTTTATAAATTACACTATCTCTCAACAGCTGCCAGAGGTGATCGTATTGAAACAAACTGAAATTCAGGCAGCTTTCCCATTGCCTAGGAATGAGCAGTAAAGATGAGAGCAGATATCCACTCCACTCTAGACTCTCCCTGAATGCTGAGCTTTCTCTTGCATTTTCAGGATGATTTTGGAGCTGTACTGACAGCCTGAATCCCAGGTAGCTAGAGCAGCTTTTCAGGGCTCAGAGCCCAAGTTATTTTAGGATAAGCCTTACAGGTCTATTGAGCTAAATGTTGGATCATTTGCTGCTAGCATAAGAATCATGGTTTCTTTCTTTCTTTCTTTTTTTCCCCCAGTAAAGTATTTATAAGCCAGACTAGATTTTGCCTTCACATGAGACAGTGAAATATTAATCCTGCCTCTGTGCTGTCAAATGCATCTGTCAAAATCTTTAGGGCAGGACTGATGCAAAGCCTGACTGTGTGACAACTCTCCGCACCCCATGCTGGCAGAGTACAGAAGAGCTTTCTGAATTTTCACTGAAGCATTTTGCAGCCACTTAGGTTCATTTTTATTGTCTTGTCCTGCAGAGGATGGGAAATATTTTACTGAGCAGTTTGTCCCAATGTAGCTTTAGTAAAGCTGCAGCTAATTTAACGTCTGCTCTTCTCTGTTTCTGATAGGTAGTCACATCTCATTTCATCTAAACTGTAGCTCTAAAATGCTTGGAGAGCTGATATTTAATGGGAGCATCCTTATCTTCGAGTACTTTAAGAGAGTGAGGCTAGGTGTTTCTTGCAGGTTTCATCTGCCCTGCTGTTACGTTCCAGCAGTGCTACATCTTATTTGTATACAGCTCCTTTAAAGTAGTCTGCTAGCTTTAGTTGGCAAAGACTTGACAGGTCTGTTCTACCTTCCCTAAATCCTGGAACTCTTTCAGCAATGGTGTCAGCTTTGCAGCCAGAAGAACAGTTCTGTTCTTTTTACAGTGATTTCTTGGTTTTGGAGTGGTATTTGGAGGTAAGGAAGTGTTAAGAGGAGTTACTAACCATGTAGCATTAACACATTGTCCATGTAATCAACCAGTCTGCTCAAACAGCTGCCGATATTCTCACAATAGCACCTACCTAGATAAATCCGTGGTGGTTTCTCAGCTTGTCTGGCAACCTTTGCTGTGGTGCCCCTGTTTTTAGGCTTTAGGAATGATAGCCAAGGCAGTTTTGGAGCTGTTAAAAGGGAGAGCTCATTTCCAGATACTTGCATTAAACTATTTCTGGCTCCTATTGTTGGTTTGGCTCAGATTTGATGAGAGAATTTCAGGAAGGACCTTTTAAAAATGCCTAAATAAGAAGCTTGTAAAAAGGCATGAATACAGGGAGTTGAAGGAAATTGGAAGAGAGAGGGACAGGTCAAAGGAAAATCAGTTGTAGAGGTTATAACAGAGAGGATTTGCTGTGTGTTATGGAGAGGATTAAAATCAGTTTTCAAACAGTACCATGACAACAATCTTATTCAAGCAGTTGAGTGTAATGGAGTGTTATGTGTTTAAGAGAACACAAGGGACAGCAAAACCTAGCAAGGTCCTGAGAATCATCTGAGTAGAAACCCAAGTGAAAGCTCTAGTACTACCTCAGTACCATGAAGTGGTGCCCTCCTGCCCCGTACAGTGATCTGGGGCTGCTGTGGCAGTCACTGGGGAACACCAGCCCTCTGTTCTCTGCCTTAGATATGCTGCTCAAAAGGGTCCCGTGAGACCACCTTTAGACTTCATGGCAGGTTTTTTTGGTGGATTAAAGTAGTGAGCCCTCTGCAGAAAATCCAGCTCAATACTGATACTTGTCAGAAAACCCAGTTCTTGTTGAGGGTGAGGTCTTAATCAGCAATATTTATTTCACTTTCAGAAGGATTGGGCGTAGAATCTGCTTTTTGTCATTTTAAAAGAGGTCTCAGCTGATGCCAGCTGAAGGGGATACCCCATGGGTCTGTGTTGTCTTTTTTATTTCACCTCTGCAAGCCACCCAGGGATGACCTCTCATTGTCTGTGTCTTCATAGTTTTCAGCTCCTTGTCAGTAGTGCTATCTGCATAAAAACTAGACCTTCCAGAATTTCACCCTCCTGCTCATAAGACGGGCATGAAGAGAGAATTTTCTTTTTAATGTAAAGCTGAGAAAGGCATTCTGGAATCAAGAAAAACATTAAAAGTAATTATGGTTTGTGTATGCAGGAGGAAGAAGAGAAACAGATGATCATATGAACTGTTATTATTATGGTGGGTTTTTTGCTTTTTTTAATTTCCCCTTCTGTTAATGATGGAGATAAATAGCCAAAAATAGTTCAGGTGTAAGTTTTGTTAGAATCTTGTGCTGTTTAACCAAGGATCTAAAAATCCCTTAGTGAGTGTATTGGGATCAGAATTTTATACTGGAAAAACTGTCTATGTTTTCAGTCTTATGGGTGAGATGGATATAACCTTTTCTTTGTCTTCTGAGGTGCTGATAGTGGCAGAATTGTGTCAGATTTTCTGAGAATTGTAGTCTTCTGTGAAGAAATTACCTGGAATTTTTATTTGGATTTCTGTGAAATGTCATTTCTCAGTCAGAGAGACGTGTGCACTATCATCAGTGCAGTGCAGGTGTCTGCCTTCTCAGAGCTCACTGAGGTCAGGAGGTCTGTTCATGGCTGATGTAGTGAATTAATTCCAAGGAGTTGTTCTATGCTTCTTCCTTTGACCCACGAAACACATGATTCTTCTCAGCAGTACAGGTATGGTCCATCCCAGCAGAAACTCAAGGAATACCAAACCTGTGAAGGTCCAGAAATAAAAGCAATATGGTCTAGAAAACTGGCCCAAACTACCCCAAACTCCATGTGCTGCAGTCTCACTGACTGTGTGTCAGCAGGACTTATATCCATCCACTGCACATGGACACAGCTAATGAGCTGGTAATGTTACTCTCCATGCTCATTTGATTACTCCTTTGTTTTAAGAATTTTCTTGGATTTTTTTTCAAGATCATTAAAATACCTGCTATCTGCTGGGTTTTTATTTGTCTTCTTTGCCATGGAGGAGCCCACTTGAATTTTACTTAATCCCTGATTAAGAAAGACAATTGACTCAGTCAATTAAAATTGGTATTCATTACCACCAGGATTTTTCACCCAAGATTTTTGTATGTGATATAGCATTGCTAGTGTCATGGTTTTGTGATTTTCGGTTATTGGTATTCCACATCATAACATCATGTAGTGGACATACCTAGTTCTCAGAAGAGAAGGACTACTACAGTCCCCACGGTACTTTGCTCCTTTGTTACCATTTTCCAGCCGGAGGGAAAAGATAGAAGCTCGCAGTATAAAAACTTGCAGATCACGAGACCTCATTCCTTTTT